>NC_041385.1:383279712-383312457 GCF_002162155.2 Triticum dicoccoides | reverse complement strand
CAAGAAGTTGCCCGAGGTTGACACCTCGGTCGTCGAAGACTTGGGGAGGCGACCCCCATGACCACCAACAATGGGGAGCCCCATCAGTCTGGGCCCCTACCACACGCCATTCCGGAGGCCCACATGGCTCCGGGAAGGGATGCGTAGCCCCCTTCAAGAGAGGGGGGAGGAGCAGCCACTCCATCAGCGGCCTCCATTAATCCGAAGGCTGCTTGTGCTCTGGAGGAAGCGCTACAATGCGCCTCCATCATGGAGGAGCACCACACCCTGATGGGTCCAGTTATGGAGAAGGTTCAGTCTGCTAAAAGTGGACTGAACGAAGCCTTCAACAGCCTGCTAACTGGCTTTGAGGTATGCGACGTAATGCTCTAAAAGATTTTTCATATGATACGATGAACCCGTATATAGACAGTAGCCCTGAGACTCTGTCCGGATTAGGACAATCCGGACAAAGGATCCCATGATAATTCAAACACTAATATACTATGCTAATATGTGTATCAGGCATCCATGTTGGCGGCTACCCCCTAGGCCGCAGAGGTTTCCGGGCTTAACTGAAACTTCGAGTGGCCGATGAGGAGCTCGACCACATCAACAAGCGGCTCGAGGAGACGAAAGGTATGCGGAAGTTATATATCAGAAGTTATATGTATAGTGAGTCTGTTAACTCATTGGATTTTGTGATTATGATCATAGTTGGCACAACAGAGGTTTAGTCCCTCAAAGGCGCGCTTGCCCAGGCCAAGAAGGAGGCAGAGGCGAACAGGGTAGCCGCTGACAAGGCGGCTAAGGAGCTAGAGGCGAAGCAAACTGTCCGCCGCCAACATGAAGCTCGGGTGGCTGAAGTCGAGCAAGAGCTCAAGGGCGCTGTCGGTGTCAAAACCGGCGGATCTCGGGTAGGGGGTCCCGAACTATTTTTACCCAGGTTCGGGCCCTCTCAATGGAGGTAAAACCCTACTCCTGCTTGATTAATATTGATGATATGGGTTGTACAAGAGTGGATCTACCACGAGATCAGAGAGGCTAAACCCTAGAAGCTAGCCTATGGTATGATTGTTCTTCATCCTACGGACTAAAACTCTCCGGTTTATATAGACACCGGAGAGGGCTAGGGTTACACATAGTCGGTTACAATGGGAGGAGATCTTCATATCGTATCGCCAAGCTTGCCTTCCACGCCAAGGAAAGTGCCATCCGGACACGGGACGGAGTCTTGAATCTTGTATCTTCATAGTCTGGGAGTCCGGCCAAAGGTCATAGTCCGGCCATCCGGACACCCCCTAATCCAGGACTCCCTCAGTAGCCCCTGAACCAGGCTTCAATGACGACGAGTCCGGCGTGCAAATTGTCTTCGACATTGCAAGGCAGGTTCCTCCTCCGAATACTTCATAGAAGATGTTGAACACCAGGATAGTGTCCGGCTCTGCAAAATAAGCTCCACATGCCGCCATAGAGAGAATAACATTTGCACCAATCTAATCCGCTGACGTATTCCACAGCATGACCTCACGCCACGGCCAGGATTTTATCCATTTTACTATTCCACCTCAGCGCATTTAGCGAGGCGGTTTCCTTGGCACGTCTTGTCAAAGAAGAGATCGTGTCCCCTTATTCCGGGATTCTCATCAATACGGGTGTGGGTAACCCAACCGCGCCATTAACCGCGACGCTTGGGAGATAAGCGAGTTTTATTAGGCCAGTGGGGGCTCGTAGGTTTGGCCGCCCATATAAGGGGATAAGGATCTACCCTTTTCATTCACGCCTTCTTCCTCCTTTGCTTATTCGTCGAGAGCCCGCCCAGAGCTCAGCCCGGCGATTCGTTGAGTGGCTCCCTGAATTCGTCGGATGTGAACATCGCTTCACTTCCGACGACCTCCTCCCCTCTCCATGCGGATGACGCTGAGGTGGGGTCCCGAAGGGGACCGAACCAGGAGGAGGTGGACCTGGAGGCGCCTCAAGGCGACCTCCCGGATTCCAGGCCAAAAGGGGGTAAAGCCCCTAAGGGGTCTAAGTCCGGCCCCAGGCCGGACACTGCTCCGGAACCACCAACGGTTCCAGAGTCCAACAGGCGGCGCCTTCACAAGAAGGGCAAGCCTTCGACGCCGGCGGCCTCCGTCCATCCGGAGGCGCCGGACAATTTGCTGGAGGCGCTTAACGGCGCCTCCATCGACGAGGAACACCGCACTGTTATGAGTGCGGTGATTCAAAAGGTTCAGTCCACCAAAAGCGAGCTGACAGAAGCCTGTACAAGTCTGTTAGCAGCCTTTGAGGTATGTGTTAAAAAACATATAAAAAATGTTACCGCATAGACAGTAGCCCCTGATGCTCTGTTCGGCGTTCGGAAACAAAAGCCGAGCTGAGGATCTAAAAAGATATACGCAGGAGTCTAATAAAAATATGTCAATATGAGAATGCAGGCTGCGCTACTGACCTCTACCGCACTGACTTCGGAGGTCAATGCCTTGAGGGAGAACCTCGAGCGGTCCAAGAACGAGCTCGTCCGTGCCAAGAAGCAGCTCGAGGACAAGGAGGGTATGTTATACCGCATGTAAATGTATATAGAAATACTTGGTTGCAAATAATGACAGGACCAACTTAAATGTTGCAGGGGCCACAGCCGAGGTGGCGACCCTGAAGGAGGCGGTCTCCAAGGCCGAAAACAGTGCGGCCCTGGAGCGCACCGAGCGAGAGAAGCAGGAGGCGCGGGTGGCGGAGGTGCGGCAAGAGCTCCAGGCTCTCGTGGAAAAACACGAGAGTTTGGAGCGTGACTCGAAGACTCGAGAGTCCGAGCTCGCCTTGGCTCTTGAGAGTGCCAAAAACACTAAGGCCGAAGCCCAGAAGGCCCTCCAGGAGATCGAGGCATGGAAGAAGATAGCGGCGGGTAAGGCATTCTTTATGCAAAGCAAGAATATAAAAGTTAATTATCTGCTACTTACCCGAATCCGGAGCTCTCCAGGAACGTTCACCGATCTGCCCCGTAGTGTGTCTGATGCCGTCACATACTACCGAGCCGAAGAGGGGAGCTCGACGGAAAAAGTGTTCTGGTCTCAGTATGCTGAGGCCGAACATCCGGTGCCCCTGAGCGACCAGCTGAAGTAGCTGGTCGAGCTCCACAAGGTGGCCGAATAGGCCATGAAGGGCCTCATAGCTTGGCTGTGGCCTGGAGAAGCCATGCCTGGGAGCTACTTCAGTCTGGTGCGGCGGCTGGTGGACGCGTGTCCGTGGATTGAGGTCGTCAAGCGCTCCGTCTGTAAAGAAGGTGCCCGTCAGGCCCTTGCCTGTGCTAAAGTGCACTGGGGCAAGCTGGACGCTGAGAAGCTTTTGACGGACGCGCCACCACCGGGCAAGGAGTATCGCACGCCCGATATGTATTATAAGGGCATCCTGAAGGGTGCTCGCCGTATAGCGGACGAATGCTCCAAAGATGTAATTTTTGAGTAGGCTCGCATCTGTTATCCTGTACGCTGAAAACTTTGTTCATATGCGTTAAGCAATGCTTGTTAATTTAAAATATTACCTTCTGTGCGGCCGTTTATCAAATCTGAGAGATGTAAGTCGTTGGCTTCGACCCCCATGCCATGGGTGCTGGGGTGTTCGGGATAAACCTGAGCGCTCTTGTTCCCATTCTTGGGTCCATCTAGGGAGGCGCTCAGCACAACGAACCAGGCCGTCAGACTTATAATGCTTTATCACTCTCACTTAGCCATAGAATTCTATAATTTTAAATTTCGGCGAAGCCCCTAGTATTCGGAAGACCGAGTTCGGGGCGCTATCCACGCCTAGGCCGGATAAGTCCGGTTCCTCGCTCTAAGCGGCATAAGTCTTTAAGGACTCGAAAAACCTCACGAACAGCGACCGGTCTCGTGCACTATCATGACAGTCATTTTTAGCTTTCTCTACTGAGGTGTTAACCCAGCTCAACTGGGGCACAATCGCAGTAGTTCTCCCAGCGCTACCTTAGCCAACATTGCGGAACGTAAGGTACCAAAACATGGGAGCCGGGCAAACCCAACTATTGACCAAAGACATGATTCAGAGCCGATGCATATAGTGCTATAAGTTCGGGGTGCCGCACTCATGAGAGTGTTCGGTCTTCTCACACCATGTTATGGGGTGCTTAAGCCCCTGGTGTATTGGCTGTACCAAAGTGTACGGTTGCAGAATGTCATGACTGAACATATTTGTATATATAAAAAATAAATGAGTACAATAATAGATAAGAGCTATGTATTGTTTATTAAAAAGGGCTGCTGCGAAAGCAGAACGATACAAGTAGTACGATAAGCAAGACATGGGATTATTTGACATGTACCCCTCCTAGGGGCAAGCTGCCGGATTTGAAGTAAAACAGGTATTAAGCTCGTTATAGAGACCACCTGGATATTTGACGCGGCTTGTTTTCTCCCTGGCTGTTGCATCGTATGTTCGGTGAGTGTGTTGCCAGACAGGCCTTTCAAATAGTTGGGTCCTGAAAGTGTATAAAAGGAAACGACGGAATAGGGAGCCCCTTAGTGTGGTTGAGCCGCATTCTGGGCGTGCCGTAGTTGTGCCCCTCCCCTTATGCCCATGGTATCTCTAAGGCGTAATTATGTACGCGTGGTACCGATATCACCATCTGGCGAGGGCTGGCGTTGGGGCCGCATTGCTATGCTTGCTCGGAACGTGCCAGCCGGATTTGTTATAGGTTACTTCGGGCTCGCTTGACGTTGTCCGGACGTTTGACACCTGGGTTGGAGGATTGCCTTGAGAGGCTACTCTGTACTTCCGCCGCCAGGGCCGCCGTGTGCTCCTCCGTACGGAGAGAGCGTACGGTGTTTCCATTTACCGTGATGACTCCGCGAGGTCCTGGCATCTTGAGCTTGAGATATGCATAGTGCGGCACCGCATTGAATTTTGCAAATGTGGTTCGTACGAGCAGGGCGTGATAACCACTGCGGAATGGGACTATGTCGAAGATTAACTCTTCGCTTCGGAAATTGTCCGGGGATCCGAAGACCACTTCGAGTGTAACCGAACCTGTACAGCTGGCTTCTACACCTGGTATGACGCCTTTAAAGGTTGTTGACGGTGTCCTAGACTAGGGGGTACTCAACGCGTCGTCTCCCGATCAGTTGGATTGGGCCGAGGACCCCCATGGCCGTATACTCATGGGCCAGTCTGGACAGCTGCCGCATACAAGGAAGAATCAACAAGACTTGGCGATCAAGACAAGGACTCCTCCCCCACCGGCGTATTCGGCTAGGACTCTTGTTATCCTAGGCCTCTGGTGCATTATATAAACCGGGGCCAGGCTAGTCGATAGACATATACAACAATAATCATACCATAGGCTAGCTTCTAGGGTTTAGCCTCCTTGATCTCGTGGTAGATCCACTCTTGTAACACACATCATCAATATTAATCAAGTAGGACGTAGGGTTTTACCTCCATCAAGAGAGCCCGAACCTGGATAAAACATCGTGTCCCTTGCCTCATGTTACCATTAATCCTAAGACGCACTGCTTGGGACCCCCTAGCCGAGATCCGCCGGTTTTGACACCGACATTGGTGCTTTCATTGAGAGTTCCGCTGTGCGATCGGCGAAAGGATCAATGGCTCGACTGCAGGTCAACTGCGACGTCGGCTTCTTCGTCACCAGCTCGACTGGTCACCTTGGCTTGACCGAGGACTGCGCCCTACCTCCGATCATCATGTTCGGATTAAGGCCTTCATCAACACCAACTCCGATCTCTAGCAAGATTATGGAGGAGTCATCCATGGAGCTCGGGGGCTCAATGTCAACATTGCCCTCAGGCGACCGTGCTGTTTTTCTGGACAACAAACTTGTATTCGCCGCCACCGCCTCCTCGAGTGTCGCCTAAACGATTACTTCAGTGAAATTATGCGGAATTAAGTCTACAACAACCCTGCAAAAATTTCGTCGAGTTCTGATGGTGGAATCTCCGGCAATCTCCGATATACCGGAGCCCTGTTGAATCTGGACGAGAATCCGGACGAGTTTAGGGCATGGTATCTAGCGTCTAGCTCAGATATCCTTTGGAGGATCCAACCGTTGATATGCTGTGGAATTCCCTTATCTACCACCTGCCAAAAATTCAGCTCGATCCGACCGTCCAAACTCCGGGAAAATTCCGATTAGTGCATCACTTTTTGGATCTGTTTTCTGCGCGAAAACGAATCCGACCCGAGTTCGTCTTTTTTATGAACGGGATTTCGAACATCCTTTTTGAAGGAAGTTTTGTATGGGGTATTGTGTTTTGTTCCCGAACACATCCCACTAACTTTAAGATCTTTTGAACATGATCTTCAACATCATGCTGGTGTCAAACCAGTCCGGCAATATTGCTCCACGGCTGCCGACCTGCGCTAGACACATTGTCACTTTGTTGAGCCAAGCTCAACTTCTTCGGATCATCATCTTGGCAAGCCGAACAAGAGTCCGGCATCGCGAAGGATAAATCATCACCAACATCGCCGCCCCACGGATTAAACAGAGCGGGCATACCGGCATCGCCGCACAGTCGCTTCATCAAGCCGGCATCGACCACGTCACGACCTGCATCGGCAGGGCCGCACTATTGCTTCTTCAAGCTGGTGTCCATCATGCCGACCTACTTCGACATCTTGGCTGGACCAGGGGCTTCGCCATCTCTTCATAAACCTACTCCGGACACTTCGGCGTCACTAGCCGACCAGGCATGGGTGCGCGGATTGAGTCCCAATTTTGGGAATCACCTTCCTTTGGATTGCTACAACAAATAAACTAGGTGCTATTAATCCTAGTATTTCTTTTTGCTTGTTTGGGTTAAATTTTACCCAAGGAATTATTACTCTGGTTAGTCCAGCATATGTACACAGGTCTATCAAATGGTGGCCGCATTATCGACGGTCGCATGATGGTTCGGTCAGTTTCCGTACACAGTTCGGCGAACGCCGCATCCGGAACTCGGGCCGACCTGTGAATCCAGGCTTTGCCACGCCTTTATTGCATTACGCCGACGACCTGCATCGACATCGACTTCGGCGCCAGGCCATATTTCTTTTACTACTCACTTTGCATAAATTATTTATTATGCAACATTTTTTTAATTCCTATTATTACTATTACCCTCGGTCTGCACTATTTTTTGTGCACATGAAAATGATCCAGCCGGACTATATCCTTTGACGTCACATCGGCTGGACGGGGGCTTCGTCAACACTTCATTACCCCATGCCGGGGACTTCGGCATCACTCTGCCGTCCTGCATTGACCGTGCTATGTCACCACTTCGGAGTGCCAAGCTCCTTGCTCCGCCACCTCGGGACCGTCTTGTGGGATGGAACCTTGTCCCGCATCAAGCTCGGACCGCGTCGTCAATACCGAACACATTAACCAGCTAAGTTGCCTTCACGCTCAAAGTTTTAAATTTCCAACTTGTGTTCGGTTTGACCAAGAATTATACTTTTTTGTAAAAAAGTTGCTTGTAAAAATTTTCCTTGTCGAAACTTTGTTCGCACACGCTTGACGCGCTACCCGCGCTCATTATACCTGGGGGCTTCTTTAACAGAAGCTTATTAATACGGGCTTTATGCCCAACACATGTGTCACACTTCCGCATGTACCTTTTATTCACCATTATATGCATCGATATGACTTAAGTTTTGGCCAAGCTGGGTTGCCTGGCTCCTGTGCTTACCCCTACGTTCCCGATTGTTCGACTAGGTGGTAAAGGGAGCACCTCTGCGATTGTTACTGCCGGGTCAGCCGGATGTGTACCTTAGACTGGGTGAAGCCGAAAGCTAGCGTTCTTAAGGGAATACTCGGTCGGTGAACTAAAAGATGATTTCTTACCTATTTATTTACCTGCCCCCAGATGTTTTTCTGCTCTTTTCGCAGTCCGGACATGCACTTTAGGGCATGCCTCCCAGGGAAAGGAACCCCTAACGGAACTATTCTCCTTGGAAGATGTTTCTTACTAACCATGTAATATAACATAACTAGTTGGGCACTTGTCTGATATAGCACTAATGACCCCTACGCCTGGTCTCCACGCATGCCCCGGTTTTTATAACCGCGAGGGTATTCGGACACACTCCGGACTATTGGGTCCAGAGGTTGAAGCGAAAAGGTCCGCTACGACAAACGATCTACAATCTGGCTAGAAGGCATTCTACATGTCACCTTACATTTTATAGTCAACTTTTACCCAAGTCGCTTGGGGGCTCTTATGTTTATTTGAGCCATTTCATACTAAGTGTTTTTCTTCTTAGTCGTTGCAAAGTTAAAGCACGGCAGAAGCACTTTTTTTCTAAAGTCCAATTTTCGGATTGGCACCGAACACTTGATCTTGTTCGGACGTCATGTTTTTACTGACGTTTTTTCGTTTTCCAAGCTTTTGGCACTTTTAACTATTTGTGTGTTTTCAGCACAAGTCTCGCAGTGCAACGCCGGACACCTTTAGAGATTCGGCAAAAACATTCTCGGATATTGCTATATATGCATCAGCTTCGAATTGTGTCTTTGGTTAATAGTTGGGTTGCCCGGCTCCCGCGCTTGCCTACTATGTTCTGCTTTGTTCGGCTAGGTGTGCAAAGGGAGAACCACGGCGATTGTGCTTCCATCTCGCATGGTCAAGCACCTCAGTGGAGAAAGCCGAAATCTGACTGTCACAATAGGTGTAAACTGGTCAGCGATCTGATGACTATATTAAATGACGGGCCATTCATAACATTGGCCGAAGTGTTTCCGGCTTGACCTCGACTATCGCCGAACACTACCGGGGGCTATTAACTGGCCTCCCGAACTAAATCCTCGATCTTTTGCTCTTACATTGGAGCTGAGGTTTCATGATCATGCTTAGCATGACAACCCAAAGAAAGGAACCGATAGGGGGACTATTTTCTTTGGAAGACATTTCTTCTGTTAAACAGCAATATAACACATCTCTCTGCGTACCTTTGTTTAGAAAGCCATATGACCAGATTGCCTTGTTTGTCGTAAATCTTTGCCCTCATAAAGGCTTTATAAAGTAGGACAAACACTCCTCGGCTACCGTCCGAGGAGGTTGAAGCCCATGGTCGGTCAACAAAGTTTTGTACAATGCGGATCCGAGCATTAATGACATAAAGTACTTGGATACATTGAGTCATTACACATAATTTGTGATTTTACTATGGATATTGATCCTTAATTCGGCCACCCGTGCCCGCATTAAGGCTCGGGGGCTACTGGGCTTTGGGTTTATTATTTACAAATATTAAAGGGGCACATTGATCCCCTGATCTGGTGTTGCCACCCAACCAGTGTCTCGGGGGCTACTGCATTGCTTGTTCTATGCAGAAAATCTTAAGTGCAATACAGTTTCCGAGGAGATTTTGATCCTCAGGTTGGTCGGCCGCACCCAACCTGAGTCTCGAGGACTAAGCATGCCGCTTTTTGTGTCCCGAAGTATTCTGCCGAGCTAGGACTTGATCCTCAGACTGATTTTGCAAATCAACTTGAGTCTCAGCGGCTACGGGGATCAGCGGTCTTATGTCATCCTTCAGGTGCATCTCGGGTTTTAGACCGATACATACCTTGAGGGCTACTGGCTATATATCTCATCAGAGAATAAATTACATCAATAAAAAACATTGACCAAAAATCAGCCCATGACCGAGGTGCTTAACCACCTCGGAAGCAGTTCGACATATAGCTCGGATGCAAGTGGCTGGCTCCTTAGAGGGCATTTCCGGCATTAAGCTCGGTTAAAATCCTTCAAACTTCTTTGAACCAAGGTGATTTATGACACCTGGATAAAGTCCGGCGTTGGAGCTCGGATACATAGTCCGGCGTTAGGGCTGGGAAGCAGTCCGGCATTGGTGCTCGGCTGCAAAAGATACCTCGAATGCAGTCCGGCGTTGGAGCTCGGATACAAGAGGACGTTGCCATCCGGGAACAACTTCAAACCCGAGGCATGGCATAAAAATAACAAGGCATTGATAAAGGCCGTAAACTTAAAGGGGCTCCTCGGATACCCAACGCGTAAACTCGTTGAATGCATTTCGGCGATCCTCAAGATAGAAGATGAGAATATTTGATGAACCAGTTTTCAAGACCGGCAACCGAAGATGAAGAACAGTTCGGAAGAATCGAGGAGCGTCCCTAACTTGAAGACCGGTTCAGGGGGCTACTGACGGTGTCCTGGACTAGGGGGTACTCAATGTGTCGTCTCCCGATGAGTTGGATTGGGCCGAGGACCCCCATGGCCGTATACTCATGGGCCAGTCCGGACAGCTGCCGCATACAAGGAAGAATCAACAAGACTTGGCGATCAAGACAAGGACTCCTCCCCTACCGGCGTATTCGGCTAGGACTCTTGTTATCCTAGGCCTCTGGTGCATTATATAAACCGGGGCCAGGCTAGTCGATAGACATATACAACAACAATCATTCCATAGGCTAGATTCTAGGGTTTAGCCTCCTTGATCTCGTGGTAGATCCACTCTTGTAACACACATCATCAATATTAATCAAGCAGGACGTAGGGTTTTACCTCCATCAAGAGGGCCCGAACCTGGGTAAAACATCGTGTCCCTTGCCTCTTGTTACCATTGATCCTAAGACGCACTGCTAGGGACCCCCTACCCGAGATCCGCCGGTTTTGACACCGACAGTTGTCTTTGTGGGTTTAATCCTTGAGGGATCGATACCCATTTTTCGCACTGTATCCTGATAAAGCAGGTTCAGGCTGCTGCCGCCGTCCATTAGGACTCTGGTGAGGTGAAATCCGTCGATAATTGGGTCTAGGACCAATGCGGCGAATCCGCCATGACGGATGCTAGTGGGGTGGTCCCTTCGATCAAAAGTGATCGAGCAGGAGGACCATGGGTTGAACTTTGGGGCGACTGGCTCCAACGCATAGACGTACTTGAGAGCACGCTTCCGCTCCCTTTTGGGGATGTGGGTTGCGTATATCACGTTCACCGTCCCCACTTGTGGGGGGAATCCCTGCTGTCCTCTGTTGTTCCGCGGCCGGGGCTCCTCCTCGTCATCGCTACGCAGCCCCTTGTCTCTGGTTTCGGCACTTAACTTGCCTGCCTGCTTGAACACCCAACAATCCGTGTTGGTGTGGTTGGCTGGTTGTTCGGGGGTACCGTGTATCTGGCACGAGCGGTCGAGTATCCGGTCTAAGTTGGATGGGCCTGGAGGATTTCTTTTGAATGGCTTCTTCCGCTGACCGGGTTTAGAGCCTCTCAATCCGGCGTTGACTGCCGTATCCTCAGTATTGTCGTTGTTAATGCGGCACTTGTGCTTGTTGCGACGTGACCTGCCATTGTTGTCCTTGGTATCCGAATTACCAGGGCTCTTGGTTATCTTATTGCTACGAGCTAGCCAACTGTCTTCGCCCGCGCAGAAGCGTGTCATGAGTGTCGTGAGGGCTGCCATAGATTTCGGCTTTTCCTGTCCTAGGTGTCGGGCAAGCCATTCATCTCGGATGTTGTGCCTGAAGGCAGCAAGGGCCTCGGCGTCCGGACAGTCGACTATTTGATTTTTCTTAGTTAGGAACCGTGTCCAGAATTGCCTGGACGATTCCTCTGGCTGTTGGATTATGTGGCTTAGGTCATCGGCGTCTGGTGGTCGCACATAAGTGTCCTGGAAGTTGTCAAGGAATGCGGATTCCAGGTCCTCCCAGCAACTAATTGACTCTGCTGGCAGGCTGTTAAGCCAATGTCGAGCTGGTCCTGTAAGCTTGAGCGGGAGGTATTTGATGGCATGTAGATCATCACCATGGGCCATGTGGATATGAAGGAGATAATCCTCGATCCATACCGCAGGATCTGTTGTGCCATCGTATGATTCGATGTTCACGGGTTTAAAGCCCTCGGGGATTTGATGATCCATTACTTCGTCTGTGAAGCATAGTGGGTGTGCGGCGCCCCTGTATTGGGCTATATCACGACGCAGCTCAGATGAGCTTGGTCTGTTGTATTCGGCCTGGCCGTACTTATCATGTCCGGCATGACGGCTGGCGTCACGTGAAGCGGGGCGCCCATGCAATCCGTAGATCGATCTTGCTTGCCTTGCCTTGTTCTCCAATATGTCTCGCACGTCTGTTGCATCTCCCCGTACTCTGGTATGTTTTGAGCGGTGCCGGGGTGTGGCTTGGGTCGAGGGCCTGAAGGCCTCTTTGTCGCGGCCACGGGGTGGCCGATCGGGCGCATCGTACGCTGGTGATGTAGGTTTAGTTGCTTCCTCCTCAAGTTGGGGTAGCAGCCAGCGCTTTGGGTAGCTCTTGGAGGGGCGCTCGAGTTTATACTCCTCGGCCGCTAGGACTTTGGTCCATCTGTCGGCTAGCAAGTCTTGGTCAGCTCTAAGCTGCTGCTGTTTTTTCTTGAGGTTGCTTGCCGTGGCCATAAGCCTGCGTTTGAAACGTTCTTGTTCGACGAGATCCTCTGGCATGACGAATTCGTCGTCGTCGAGGCTTGCCTCATCTTCGAAGGGAGGCATATAGTTGTCGTCCTCAACCTCTCTGTCGGCCGCTCTCTCATGAGGGCTGGCTCCTTCGTCTTCCTGCACTGAATCCTGCTGGAGGGAATTATCTTCGGCACTGTCCGGCATGTTGTTATCTCCGGTGCCGGAATCACCGTTTTTGCATTGGCGGGACTTAGAGCGGCGCCTATGACGTCGGCGCTTGGGTTGCTTCTTGGAGGGGTCATCCTCCGTTTTTTCCTCGCCATCCCCTGCTTTGGGGGTGTCCACCATGTATATATCATATGACGAGGTGGCTTTCCAATTCCCTATAGGTGCTGGTTCTTGGTCGTCTCCTTCATCGGCGTCCATACCGTCGATGTCTTCAGAGTCAAAGTCGAGCATGTCAGTTAAATCATCGACAGTGGCTACGAAGTGGGTGCTGGGTGGGCCTCGAATTTCTTCGTAATCCGTATCCCAACCACGCTGACCGTAATCCGGCCAGGGCTCTCCTGACAAAGAGAGAGACTTTAGTGAATTCAGGATGTCGCCAAAGGGCGAGTGCTGAAAGACGTACGCGGTGGTGAACTCCATGATCGGAGCCCAATCGGGTTCGATCGGAAGGGTTGCGGAAGATTCGGAGTCCGTTATGGAGTCTGGCACATTGGAGTCACGGGCCTCGCAAAGGACTAGGTTGGTATTCGGCTCTATCGCCGTAGAGATTGCGGCTCCTGGGGTGGCCTCTAACCGTCCGTCCCTGGTTAGCGCAGTCAGCTCCGGGCTAATGGTCAGAGCGGACACCTGAGCGGCACTCTGGGCGCTGTTCGGCGGCCGAGCTAGATCATGCCCATCGAGACAGTGCGGCACGCTTGGTCGTGGCTCGAATCCGTCGAAGATCAAGTCCCCGCGGATGTTGACCGTGTAGTTTAAGCTTCCAAACCTGATCTGATGGCCAGGGGCGTAGCTTTTGATCTTCTCCAGATGGCCAAGCGAGTTGGCCCGCAGTGCGAAGCCGACGAATACAAAGATCTGTCCGGGGAGAAAAGTCTTACCCTGGACCGCGTCGTGATTGATGATCGAAGAAGCCATCGGGCATAAAGGTGACGACATAGAGGAACTCTCAATGAAAGCACCAATGTCGGTGTCAAAACCGGCGGATCTCGGGTAGGGGGTCCCGAAATGTGCGTCTAGGCGGATGGTAACAGGAGACAAGGGACACGATGTTTTTACCCAGGTTCGGGCCCTCTCGATGGAGGTAAAACCCTACTCCTGCTTGATTAATATTGATGATATGGGTAGTACAAGAGTGGATCTACCACGAGATCAGAGAGGCTAAACCCTAGAAGCTAGCCTATGGTATGATTGTTCTTCGTCCTACGGACTAAAACTCTCCGGTTTATATAGACACCGGAGAGGGCTAGGGTTACACAGAGTCGGTTACAATGGGAGGAGATCTTCATATCGTATCGCCAAGCTTACCTTCCACGCCAAGGAAAGTCCCATCCGGACACGGGACGGAGTCTTCAATCTTGTATCTTCATAGTCCGGGAGTCCGGCCAAAGGTCATAGTCCGGCCATCCGAACACCCCCTAATCCAGGACTCCCTCAGACGCCATCACTAAGTGCGAGTCCTTGGAGTAGAAGACTTCGGACCAAGCATTCGAACTCACCAAGGCTCTGCAGGATGTCAAAGAGGCCCGGGTTGAGTCCCAGAGCCCTCGCGAGGAGATCCGGTAGGCGAGGCAGATTGCGGCTGGTAAGGCCTTTCTTCTACAGAGTAAATTTGGAAGTAGGAGGTATATCTTGCTGGCCGAGTTTGGATCCAGGAACGTTTGCGGATCTTCCGAGGAGTGTCACAAACGCGGCGTAGTTCTTCCGAGCCCAGGAGGGAAGCTCGACCGAGAAGTTGTTCTGGTCGCAGTATCTCGCGTTGGAGCATCCGACGCCTCTGAGTGACTAGATGAAGCAGCTGACCGAGCTGCATAGGGTGGCTGGCCTGGCCATGAAGGATCTAATAGTCTAGCTTTGGCCAGCCGAGCCCATGCCCAATAGCTACTTCAGCCTCGTGAAGCGGCTTGTCGATGCGCGTCCCCGGATCAACGCCATAATGCGGTCGGCCTGCATAGATGGTGCCAGGATGGCCTTCGCTAGTGTTAAGATGCAGTGGGCTAAGATGAAGGACACCGAAGTGGAAACCGCAGGTCCGCCCGAGGGCAAGGATCATCGGAAGCCGGAGAGGTACTTTTAAGATCTCCTAGAAGGCTTTCGAATAGTAGAGTGTCAGTGTTCAAAGGATGTTATGTTCGATTAAATGTACTCGTGTGGAGGAAACTATGTTATGAATCCGCGCTAGGATTACGCCTTTTGTGTTAATTTATCCTCCTGTGCAGCCGTTTATTGGTTATATTTCTGAAGGTTGCCAGTCATCGACTTCTGCCCCCATGTAAAATATTACAGGGGTGTTCATGAATGCATGGCCGTACTTTATCCAATGTCTTGGTCCGTAGAGGAGGCATCCGCGAGGCGAACTAGGCAATCAGACTATGCGGTTTTATTATTTTCACCTAGCCATAGGAGTCCATTGGTGAGGCTAAATACTAACCCCTGTTCCATTGTGTAGCCATCCGAATTACGGTGCCTTTGCAATACGGCTGGTCGAAGCCTAGCCCCTCGTGCGACACAGCAAGAATTGCTAACGATTTGTAGTATAACACTAAGTCACTGGATCGCTGACCAGCTCTCGCTTATCATGACAGTCAGTTTTCTGCTTTCTCTAGTGAGGTACTTAACCGGATGAACCAGAAATACAATCGCAGTAATTCTCCCATTACTACATTAGCCGAACTGGCGGAACGTAAGGTGGCAAGCACAGGAGCCGGGCAACCCAACTATAGACCAAAGACATGAATCGGAACCGATGCATATAATGCAATATCTGGGACGCCGAAGAATTCCCTATAGGTGTTCAGACTTTAGAATGTGCAAGGCCGAATACAGCCCCCGGAGTGAAGGCCGGGCTAAAGCACATACATCAATCCGAAGTAAGGAGGGAATACAGATGATAATATAACATAAGTACCAAACAGAAGGCGGTGATCATTTGCTTCCTTTATATCCTTATTAATACATCGAGATGTTTTTAGACAGATAATGCCGTGAATATTGAGGTCATGTTACATGCCAAAAAATTTACATAAGGGAAAGGTTTACACAGGGCCTTAAAGTAATGGTTTGAAGATCCTAATGGTGCCCTGCCGCACGTCTGCGATGTTTCTCCTTAGTAGTGATTCCTTTGAGAGGAGGATTAGATGGTTGTCTGTAAAGAAGAGAAAGAGGGGCCGAGGAGGGAGCCCTCATGCAACCATACAACTGGTAGGTTTTCGAACGAACCTGTAGTGAAAGAAAAAAAAGGTATGCGAGGTCCGAATAGGGTCAAACCGTACTATGGACCTTTTCCGCAGTGTGCCTCCGACGTTTGCCCAAGGTATTTTAAGTGTGTAGTTATGTATGCGCAGTACGTATACCGCGACCTTATGTGACGGTCGGCAGAGGCAGAACTGCTATTCGAGGTCTGGGTCCACTGAGCTATCTCCATGAGGTGCGGACTGGACCCTTTTGGCAATGTCATTGGTCTTGATGGCCGATGAATTGTTCGGCTTGATAAGGCCGCCATGCACCTCAGTTGATAGGGCCGCGGTGTGCTCTTCAGTATGGAGGGAGCGCTCCATATTTCCATTGACTGTGATGACGCCACGCGGTACAGGCATTTTAATCTTCAAAGCATAGTGCGGGGCTGCATTAAAACGTGTGAAAGCGGTTCGTCTGAGCAACACATGATTGCCACTGCGGAAAGGGATGATATCAAAGATCAATTCTTCGCTATGGAAGTTTTCTACAGAGCTGAATACCAGTTCCAATGTTAATGAGCCCGTGCAACGGGCCTCCACGTCAGGTATTACTCCCTTAAAGGTAGTGTTACTGGGCTTGATTCTTGAGGGGTCGATGCCCATTTTGCAGACAGTGTCTTGATAGATCAAGTTTAGACTACTGCCGCCGTCCATAAGGACTCTGTGAGATGGTATCCGTCGATGATAGGATCGAGTACTAGGGCAGCCAAACCCCCGTGACGGATACTGGTTGGGTGATCCCTGCGATCAAAAGTGATCGGACAGGCTGGCCATGGATTGAATTTTGGGGCGATAGGCTCTACACCATAGACGTCCCTTAGTGCGTGCTTGCGCTCCCTTTTGGGTACGTGAGTGATGTAGATCATGTTCATTGTTTTCACTTCGGGGGAAAACTGCTTCTGACCCCCAGTGTTTGGCTGACGGGGCTCATCGTCATCCTCGCTTGGAGGTCCCTTCCCCTTGTGTTCGGTATTTAACTTATCGGCCTGTTTAAAAACCCAACAATTTCTATTGATGTGATTGGCAGGCTTATCGGGGGTGCCATGGATCTGACGAGGCCTCTCGAGTATTTTGTCCAAATTGGATGAACCGTCTCTGTTGCCTTTGAAAGGTTTCTTCCACTGACCGGGTTTAGAACCACTAAGTCCGGTGTTAACTGATGTGTCTTCTGTGTCATCATTGTTGTTCCAACACTTGTTTTTATTGTGGCATGGCCTACCATTGCCGTTCTAGCGACCAAACCTCAAACAGTCTGATCTCTGTGCATCTTTGTCATCCCTGGATTGGTAATGCTGACATGCACAGTACTTGAGGATTTATAACAGAGTAGCAATCACACACTTATTACATCGAATGTCTCAGAAGAGAACTTATTACAATAATATGTCTTAAGGCCATCTAAAACGATAACAATGGAAGGCTTGGAAGATAAAGTGAGTCCATCAAATCCAACGGCATAGCTAAGTGAAAGACAGCGACCTATGGCACCTTACTCATCGTCTGAAAAGTCTGCAACATGAAATGTTGCAGCCCGAAATGGGTCAGCACATGGAATATGCTGGCAATGTAACACATAGAGTAATAAACAGAAAGAATGCTATCACTACATGCATATATGGCTGGTGGAAAGCTCTATGGTTACAGTTTTGCATAAAGCCAAATTTTCCCTACAACAAAGGAATAAATTTTATTTAACTATCATGGTGGTTGTTAAACATTGAGAAGGTTCCTCCAACTCAATCCCAATTAAGCATCATCATTAACCCAATCAAATTAATTTTAGAGTGATGATATCAACATGATAATCCAAGAACCAGATACTCAAAATGTCCATAACCAAGGACACGGCTAACCATGATTAGTTTGTACACTCTGCAGAGGTTTGCGCACTTTTCCCCATAAGACTCAAACACATCCATGGTCGGAGATTTGAGACACAGTGTTTCTGAAGCATTAACTCTCTACTCTGGTAGATAGTACCACCTACAACCCACTACATATGCTAGTCTACCTCTTCAAGAGCTTCCCGCAACTTACTCAACTATGCCAGAGCCCATATTGGCTTGTGGCTGCACACGGAAGTTTCTAGCATGAATAATCTTATGATCCCTTTGAGCCTGGGTGGCAGACCGTAGGATGATCACACGGGTACTCTGTGATATCCAAGGACAACACTGGATTCTCCAGGTGCCCTGACAACCACTGGGTACTCCAGGGTGCCTCAAGCAATCCACCCAGATGTGTATTTAAGTAGACACCTTAAGTTAACCATTAATTAACAATACTCACATCTGTCATGGATACACTCACCCAAACCACGTCTACGAGCATAACATAGAAATATAAGCATAACATAAAAGTAACTCCCAAAGGTTTGATAATAAACAGGGAAATAGGTTCTACCTCATCATCTACTTCTCAAAACCCATGTGTTACACAGATCCTAACCATGCAATGTTTGAGGGTTGATCTAATGCAATAAAACTGGGTAGTAAAGAGGTATGATCAAAGTGTTACTTGCCTTGCTGATGATCCGTGAAACCTAGAGACTCGTAGTAGCACGCTTCGCACTCCGGGTACTCTATCGCAAACAAACAAAGCATACAATAAGCACTCAACTAGAAGTACGGTAAAACTCAAATAAAATATCTAAGCAGAAAGTTCAACTTAAGAACTCCGGTTTGCAAAAAGAATCAAAACAAACGAAGCAACGAAACTCAAAGTGCAAAAGAAACAAGATCCTTTTACTAATCTGGACCAAAGTCAAATTTTACAGTACCAAAATCTTGTTCAAGTTGGTTAAACAGAAAGAGGGCTTCGATATGAAGATCTAGGCGCTTGAATCACCTGCTCCCGATAAACGAGCGAAAAGATAAACTAAAACGAAGATCTGGGCAGAAATCGCGATCGAAAATAATCGTGGAAAAACCCTGGAAAAAGAAAACCTAACGAACAGGCTAAGGAACGAACGTTCGCTGTTTGCGGCTAACGGGTAAACACCATATGTTAAAATGAACGTACGGACGAATGTCCATTATTTAACTAAACCAAAAAAATAAAACCGATCTATATAAAAAAACTCGGGTTTTCGAAAAAAAACCAAGCAGTTTTCTAACGAAAACCGGCGGTGGCTACCTCCGGCGGCGGCGGGGTCGGCAGCTAGACGTTGGCGGCTCCGGCGAGGCAACGACGGCGATGGGCGGCGGGGTCGGCGGCGAGGCGATGGGGCGGCGGGCTCCGGCGGCGGCGGGGTCAACGCGGTGGCGCCGGCGCGGGACACCAGCAGTGTCGCGGACTTGGCAGCGGCGGGGCGGATCGGGCGGGGCTAGGGTTCGGTGGGTGGGGGTGGCTTGGCTCGGGCCTTCGGCCTATAAAGGGCCGGCCGGGTCAGTGTCCCAGGCAGAAACGGCCCGGTAAGTCGGTTCGTTTTTTAAAACATTCTGACGCGCAGAAAAACGAATAAAGGAAATACTAAACGGACTCCAAAAATCCTGAAATAAATTTTCCCCGTCCTCTAAAAATATAGTGGACAAAGTGAACATTTATTTGGGCCCCTAATGCAATTTTTTAAAAACACACTTTTTTCCTAATTCAAATAAAATAGCAATAAAACTCCAAATAAAAATCTTATTTGATTTTAATATTTAACCTTCAATATTTCTTTATTTTGGAGAAGTCATTTTATCCCCTCTCTTTTATTTTCATATAATAAATATTCGAAGAGAAAAATAATTAAAATCAAATGATCCTCTTTTCAAAATTTTAGAAAACTCAAATATGAAAATAACGAAATCCCCAACTCTCTCCGCGGGTCCTTGAGTTGCGTAGAATTTCTAGGATCAACCCAAAATGAAATAAAATATAATATGCAATGATGATCTAATGTATAACATTCCAAATTGAAAATTTGGGATGTTACAAACCTACCCCCCTGAAGATGAATCTCGCCCTTGAGATTTGGGTTGGCTAGAAAATAGGTGCGGGTGGTCCTTCTGTAGGTCTTCCTCTCGTTCCCGAGTGGCTTCATCCTCGGTATGGTGGCTCCACTGAACTTTGCAGAACTTGATAACCTTGCTACATGTGACTCAGCTGGCAAACTCAAGAATCTTCACTGGTTTCTGCTCGTAGGTCAAATCGCTATCCAACTGAATCGCTTCTAGTGGCACTGTATCTCTCAGAGGAATATCGGCCATCTCCGCGTGGCACTTCTTCAACTGGGAATCATGGAATACATCGTGAACTCCTGACAATCCTTCTGGTAATTCCAACTTGTAAGAAACTTCTCCCATATGCTCCAAAACTTTGTATGGTCCCACAAAACGTGGGGCTAACTTTCCCTTAACTCCAAAATGTTTAACTCCTCGAAGTGGGGACACACAAAGATAAACAATGTCTCCGACTTCGTAAACTGTCTCCTTGCGTTTAGAATCTGCATAGCTCTTCTGCCTGGACTGGGCTACCTTGAGTCTATCGCGAATCAGCTTAACCTTCTCTTCAGTCTCCTTAATCAAATCTGGTCCAAACAACTGACGGTCTCCAACTTCATCCCATAACAACGGTGTCTTGCACCTCCTTCCGTACAAAGCTTCAAAAGGGGACATCTTCAAACTGGTTTGATAACTGTTGTTGTAAGAGAACTCTGCATATGTCAAATTGTCGTCCCAACTAGATTCATCGTCTAGCGCGCAAGCTCTCAACATGTCCTCCAGAATCTGATTAACTCTCTCGGTCTGTCCATCTGTCTGTGGATGAAAGGTTGTACTGAACTCTACCCTAGTACCCAAAGTCTCATGCAACTGATTCCAAAAGTTTGAGGTAATCTGGGTTCCTCTATCTGACACAATGGTCCTCGGAACTCCATGCAGACATACGATCATGGTCATGTATATCTTTGCCAACTTAGCACTGGTGTAAGTGGTCTTCAATGGGATTAAATGAGCTACCTTGGTTAATCGATCGACTACAACCCATATCGAGTCATAGCCTGAACGAGCCCTGGGCAATCCAGTATAAAATCCATGCCTAGCTTATCCCACTTCCATTCGGGTATCAGCAATGGCTGTAACAATCCAGCTAGCTTCTCATGCTCTGCCTTCACTCTCTGACATACATCACAAATTGCTACATACTCCACAATATCCTTCTTCATTCCGGTCCACAAGAAACTGTCCTTCAAATCCAGATACATCTTGGTATTTCCTAGGTGAATCGAATATGGCGAATCATGGGCCTCCTGCAGAATCTACTTTAGCATGATCTATAAGTGAAAACGGAAATAACTTCAATTTAACAATATCATTATCCGTATCTTTCTTCTTTTGCCTCTCACACAAATCAACAAAGTTGTTTAGATGGGTAGTGGCATCTTCACTAGAAAGGCCGGAGAATTGATCTTTCATAACAAGATTCAGCAAAGCAGTATTGATTTCACAAGACTCAACATCATTAAGAGGAGCAATCGGAGTACTAAGGAAATCATTATTATTGGTATTGGAAAAGTCACAAAATTGGGTATTATCTTGCACCATCACGACAAGTGATCCTCCACACAAACAAACAAAAAGGCAAGCGAACGAGAGAGAGGAGATTCGGAAAGAGAGGGCAAATAAAACGACAAGGGTGAAGTGGGGGAGAGGAAAACAAGAGGCAAATGGCAAATAATGTAAGTGCAAGGGAGATGAGTTTGTGATGGGTACTTGGTATGTCTTGACTTGAATGAAGACCTCCCCGGCAACGGCGCCAGAAATCCTTCTTGCTACGTCTCGAGCTTGCGTTGGTTTTCCTTGAAGAGGAAAGGGTGATGCAGCAAAGTAGTGTAAGTATTTCCCTCAGTTTTTGAGAACAAAGGTATCAATCCAATAGGAGGCTCCTCAGAAGTCCCACGCACCTACACAAACAAACAAGAACTCGCAACCAACGCAATAAAGGGGTTGTCAATCCCTTCACTGCCACTTGCAAAAGTGAGATCTGATAGAGATAATATGATAAGATAAATATATTTTTGGTATTTTTATGATATAGATTGGAAAATTAAAGATGCAAATAAAAGTGGATTGAAAGCTTGTATGACAAAAGATAGACCTGGGGGCCATAGGTTTCACTAGTGGCTTCTCTCAAGATAGCATAAGTATTATGGTGGGTGAACAAATTACTGTTGAGCAATTGATAGAAAAGCGAATAATTATGAGATTATCTAGGCATGATCATGTATATATGCATCACGTCCGTGAGAAGTAGACCGACTCTTGCCTACATCTACTACTATTACTCCACACATCGACCGCTATCTAGCATGCATCTAGAGTATTAAGTTCATAAACAACAGAGTAACACATTAATAAAGATGACATGATGTAGAGGTATAAACTCATCCAATATGATATAAACCCCATCTTTTTATCCTCCTAGGAAAGGACACCACAAGATTGAACCCAAAGCTAAACACTTCTCCCATTGCAAGAAATATGAATCTAGTAGACCAAACCAAACTGATAATTCAAAGAGACTTGCAAAGATAACTTAATCACACAGAATTTAGAGGAGATTCAAATATTTCTCATAGATAAACTTGATCATAAACCCACAATTCATGGGATCTCGACAAACACACTGCAAAAAGAGTTACATCGAATAGATCTCCAAGAAGATCGAGGAGAACATGGTATTGAGATTCAAAGAGAGAGAAGAAGCTATCTAGCTAATAACTATGGACCCAAAGGTCTGTGGTAAACTACTCAAAACTCATCAGCGAGGCCTTGGAGATGATGTAGAGGCCCTCCGTGATCGATTCCCCCTCCGGCGGAGCGCCGACAAAGGGTCCAAGATGGGATCTCGCGGATACAGAAGGTTACGGCGGTGGAAACAGTTTTTCGTGGTCGCTTCTGATGTTTTTGCGGTACATGGGTATATATAGGAGGAAGAAGTATGTCGGTGGATGCCCGAGGGGCCCACGAGATAGGGGGCGCGCCCAGTAGGGGGGGGCGCCCTCCACCCTCATGGCCGCCTCTTTTGTTTCTTGACTTCCACTCCAAGTCCTATGGATCACGTTTGTTCCAAAAAGATCGCTTCCGAAGGTTTCATTCCGTTTGGACCCCATTTGATATTCGTTTTCTTTGAAACACTGAAATATGCAAAAAAAACAGCAATACGGGCTGGGACTCCGGTTAGTAGGTTAGTCCCAAAAATGATATAAAAGTATAAAGTAAATCCCATAAACATCCAAAACGGGTAATGTAATAGCATGGAACAATCAAAAATTATAGATACATTGGAGACGTATCAAGCATCCCCAAGCTTAATTCCTGCTCGTCCTCGAGTAGGTAAATGATAAAAATAGAATTTTTGATGTGGAATCCTACCTAGCATAATTCTCAATGTAATTTTCTTTATTGTAGAATGATTGTTCAGATCCAAATGATTCAAGATAAAAGCTTATAAAAACATAAAAATAATAATACTCGAAGCATACTAACAAATAATCATGTCTTATCAAAATAGCATAGCCAAAGAAAGCTTATTCCTACAAAATCATATAGTTAGGCCAAGCTTCATTTTCATTACACATAATACTCCCATCATGCACAACCCCGGTTTCAGCCAAGCAATTGGTTCATACTTCTTAACGCGCTTCAGCTTTTTCAACTCTTACGCAATACATGAGCGCAAGCCATGGACATAGCACTATATGTGGTATATGGTGGTGGTTGTGAAGACAAAAAGGGGAGAAGATAGTCTCACATCAACTAGGCGTATCAACGGGCTATGGAGATGCCCATCAATAGATATCAATGTGAGTGAGTAGGGATTGCCATGCAACGGATGCACTAGAGCTATAAATGTATGAAAGCTCAACAAAAGAAACTAAGTGGGTGTGCATGCAATTCGCTTACTCATGAAGACCAAGGGCATTTTGAGGAAGCCCATCATCGGAATATACAAGCCAAGTTCTATAATAAAAAATTCCCACTAGTATATGAAAGTGACAACATAGGAGACTCTCTATCATGAAGATCATGGTGCTATTTTGAAGCACAAGTGTGGAAAAGAGATAGTAGCATTGTCCCTTCTCTCCTTTTATCTCATTTTCTTTAATTTTTTTATTTGGCCTTTCTCTTTTTTGGCCTTTTTTATGTGGTTGGCTCTTTGGCCTCTTTTTTTAAAGTCCGAAGTCTCATCCTGACTTATGGGGGAGTCATAGTCTTCATCATCCTTTCCTCACTTGGGAAATGCTCTAATAATGAATATCATCACACTTTTATTAATTTACAACTCGAGAATTACAACTCAACACTTAGAACAAAGTATGACTCTATATGAATGCCTCCAGCGGTGTACCGGGAAATGCAATGAATCAAGAGTGACATGTATGAAAAATTATGAGGGTGGCCTTTCCACAAATACAATGTCAACTACATGATCATGCAAAAAGCATTATGACAATGATGGAGCGTGTCATGATAACGGAACGGTGGAAAGTTGCATGGCAATATATCTCAGAATGGCTATGGAAATGCCATAATAGGTAGGTATGGTGGTTGTTTTTAGGAAGGTGAATAATGGGTGCATGGTACGAGCGGAAGTTGCGTGGCATAATAGAGGCTAGCAAAGTGGAAGGGTGAGTGTGCGTATATCCATGGACTCATAGTAGTCATAAAGAAATCGTATTCTTATTGCAAAAGTCTACTTGCCCTCGACGCAAAGTACTACTATGCATGCTCCTAGGGGAAGGGTTGGTAGGAGTTAACCACCACGCGATCTCGACCTCCAATCATAAGGAAGACAATTAAAAGAGCACCTCATGCAACAAATTTGTAACACAACTTTTACCATACGTGCATGCTACGGGACTTGCCAACTTCAACACAAGTATTTCTCAATTTCATAATTACCCACTAGCATGACTCTAACATTACCACCTTTATATCTCAAAACAATTATCAAGCATCAAATTGATCCTAGTGTTTAATGCACTTTCTATGATAGTTTTTATTATACCCAACTTGGATCCTCATCATTCTAGGACCAATTTTATAACCATAGCAAATACCATGCTGTTCTAATAGACTCTCAAAATAATATAAGTGAAGCATGATAGATCAATAATTTCTTCAAAATTAATCCACCGCTGTGCTCTAAAATATATAAGTGAAGTACTAGAGCAAAATCTATCTAGCTCAAAAGATATAAGTGAAGCACATAGAGTGTTCTAATAAATCCTAATCAAGTGGGCTTCTCCCAAAAGGTGTGTACAGCAAGGATGATTGTGAAAAACTAAAAAGAAAAGACTAATATCATACAAGACGCTCCAAGCAAAACACATATCATGTGGTGAATAAAAATATAGCTCCAAGTAAAGTTACCGATAGACGAAGACGAAAGAGGGGATGCCTTCCGGGGCATCCCCAAGCTTAGGCTTTTGGCTATTCTTGAATATCTTGGGGTGCCTTGGGTATCCCGATATTAGGCTCTTGCCACTCCTTATTCCATAACCCATCAAATCTTTACCCAAAACTTGAAAACTTCACAACACAAAACTCAACAGGAAATCTCATAAGCTCCGTTAGTGAAATAAAGAAAAACCACCACATAAGATACTGTAATGAAATCATTCTTCATTTATTTTGGTGTTAAACCTACTGTATTTCAACTTTTCTATGGTTCATACCCTTACATACTAGCCATAGATGCATCAAAATAAGCAAACAACACACGAAAGGCAAAATCTGTCAAAAACAGAACAATCTGTAGCAATCTGTAACTCCCGAATACTTATTTAACTCTAAAAATCCTACAAAAATAGGAAGTCCTGGGAAATTCGTCTGTTGATCTACAGCAAAAAGAAGCAACGCAAAATCACATTTTTGTGAATTAATAAAACTATTTTCATGCGTGCAAAGTTTATGTTTTACAACAGAATCAAATTAACTATTACCATAGGTTATCCTATAGGTTCTACTTGGCACAAACACTAATTAAAACATAAAAACACATCTAAACAGAAGGTAGATGCAAAATTTATTACTAAACAGAAGCAAAAACAAAAAAACACAAATAAAATTGGGTTGCCTCCCAACTAGCGCTATCGTTTAACGCCCCTAGCTAGGCATAAAAACGAGGATAGATCTAAGTAGTGTCATCTTTGGCACTCAATTCATAAGTAGCTCGCATGATAGATTCATAAGGTAATTTAACTTTGTTTCTGGGAAAGTGTTCCATGCCCTTCCTTAATGGAAATTGGAATCTAATATCCCCTTTCTTCATATCAATAATTGCAGCAATCGTTCTAAGGAAAGGTCTACCAAGAATAATAGGACATGAAAGGTTGCAATCTATATCAAGAACGATAAAATCTACTGGCACATAGTTCCTATTTTCAACAATAAGAACATCATTGATTCTTCCCATAGGCTTTTTAATGGTGGAATCCGCAATGTGCAAATTTAAAGAGCAATCATCAAGATCATGGAAACCTAGAATATCACATAAAGTTTTCAGAATCATGTAAACACTAGCACCCAAATCACATAAAGCATAACATTCATGATCTTTAATTTTAATATTTATAGTAGGTTCCCACTCATCATAAAGTTTTCTAGTTATAGAAACTTCCAAATTAAGTTTTTCATCAAAAGATTGCATCAAGGCATCAACAATATGTTTGGTAAAAGCATTATTTTGACTATAAGCATGAGGAGAATTCACAACGGATCGCAACAAGGAAATACAATCTTCTAAAGAAAAATTATCATAATTAAATTCCTTGAAATCCAAGATAGTTGGTTCAATGCTATTTAAAGTCTTGACCTCTCCAATCCCACTTTTACCAAATTTAGCATCAAGATCTAAAAAGTCCGAATCATTGGGACACCTTTTAACTAAAGTTGACTCATCTCCAGTCCCGTCATTATTAAGATTCATATTGCAAAACAAAGATTTAATAGGGGACACATCAATAACTTTTAGATCTTCATCATTATTTTCATGGAAACTAGAAGAATACGCCTTTACAAAGCAATCTTTCTTAGCACGCAATCTACCGGTTCTTTCCGTGCACTCATCAATGGAAATTCTCATAGCTTTGAGACACTCATTGATATCATGCTTAGTAGGAGTAGATCTAAGTTTCAAAGAATCAACATCAAGCGAGAGTCTATCAACGTTCCTAGCCAAATCATCAACTTTGACCATTTTTTCTTCAAGCATGGCATTAAAATTCTTTTGAGAGATCATAAATTCTTTCACACTATTCTCAAAATCAGAGGACATCATATTAAAATTACGATAAGAATTAGTGTAGGAATTTCCATAATTATTAGAGGAATTACTAGGGAACGGTCTAGGATTAAAGTTTCGTCTATAAGCATTGTTACCAAAATTATTCCTACCAACAAAATTCACATCCATAGATTCATTAATATTCTCAATCAAAGTAGACAAAGGCATATCATTGGGATCAATAGAAGCACTCTTAGTAGCAAACAATTTCATAAGTTCATCCATCTTTCCACTCAAAACATTAATTTCTTCTATAGCGTGCACTTTTTTACTAGTAGATCTTTCGGTGTGCCATTGAGAATAATTAGCCATAATACTATCAAGGAGTTTAGTAGCTTATCCTAAGGTGATTTCCATAAACGTGCCTCCCGCGGCCGAATCTAAAAGATTTCTAGAAGCAAAATTCAATCCGGCATAGAAATTTTGTATGATCATCCATAAATTCAAACCATGAGTAGGGCTATTCCGAATCATCAATTTCATTCTTTCCCAAGATTGGGGAACATGCTCATGATCAAGTTGTTTAAAATTCATAATATCGTTCCTAAGAGAGATGATCTTAGCGGGAGGAAAATACTTAGAGATAAAAGCATCTTTGCACTTATTCCATGAATCAATACTATTCTTAGGCAAAGACGAAAACCAAACTTTAGCACGATGAAAACAGAAATAACTTCAATTTAACAATATGATTATAAGTATCTTTCTTCTTTTGCATCTCACACAAATCAACAAAGTTGTTTAGATGGGTAGCGGCATCTTCACTAGGAAGGCCAGAGAATTGATCTTTCATAACAAGATTCAGCAAAGCAGCATTGATTTCACAAGACTCAACATCATTAAGAGGAGCAATCAGAGTACTAAGGAAATAATTATTATTGGTATTGGAAAAGTCACACAATTTGGTATTTTCACTACTAAGAAAAGGCCTACTAATGGCGCACCGGTTTTGCCTACTAATGGCGCACTACCGGTGCGCCATTAGTAGCACGCCACTAGTATTTTTTACTAATGGCGCACCACTGGTGCGCCATTAGTTTTGCCCGCAGTGCGCCACTAGAGTCTGCTATACTAATGGCGCACCACATGGTAGTGCGCCATTAGTAACAATTTTTTTATTTATTTTTCTTAATCTCAGGTCACTATTTCACATATGAGATATCCAACACATATATATACAACAAGCATCCATATAACAATCATAGGCAACACACAAGTTCCATCATATATACTTACATAGCCAACATATAGTTCCATCGTTACATATTACAAAAGTTTCACATTGTTCATCCAACACCGTTATCCATCAATTCACAAAAGTTTCACATTGATACAAAATAAAAACACAAATGGAAAAGAAGCACTCCATGCATGCAAGCTTCCATGAATTTAATCAAATCTGCAAAATGATAAACAAGAAGTTAGAAGAAGAAGAAGAAGAAGAAGACTAGAAGAATACTAGAAGAAGAAGAACACTAGAAGAAGAATAAGAAGAATTTTTGAAAAGAAGAAGACTATAAGCTTATTATGTAAACTTGATCATTTTGTGCTAACATAAGTAATTTTGGAGCTAACCTATAGGAAACTAAGCATATAAGCTCTAAGTTAGCATATTAGAGCCAACTTAGGTAAAATGAAGCTAACCTATGTCATTTTGGAAAAGAAGAAGAATAAGAAGAAGACTATAAGCTTATTATGTAAACTTGATCATTTTGTGCTACCATAAGTTATTTTGGAGCTAACCTATAGGAAACTAAGCATATAAGCTCTAAGCTAGTATATTAGAGCCAACTTGTGTAAAATGAAGCTAACCTATGTCATTTTGGAAAAGAAGAATAAGAAAAAGACTATAAGCTTATTATGTAAACTTGATCATTTTGTGCTAACATAAGTTATTTTGGAGCTAACCTATAGGAAACTAAGCATATAAGCTCTAAGTTAGCATATTAGAGCCAACTTAGGTAAAATGAAGCTAACCTATAGGAAACTAAGCATATTAGAGATAACATAGGTAACTAAGTATATATATATATATCATTTCAGAGATCTGACATACCTGACAAAGTTCAGTTCTCATTCATTGTTCTTCTCTTTCTCCTTCCTCAGCCTGATGCGCCAAGAGCGGTGAGGCGGTGGAGGCAGTGGGATGTAGTCTTCTACCACAATTGGCGTGGTCATGTCGCCCAGCTGTGGGATCGCCGGCGCCACCACCGGTGCGTGGTCATTGTCAGGCACCACCATCATCGCGAGGCCACCTTCAGGCATGACCATTGCTAGGTCATCCTCAGCCACCTCCATCTCTTGCCCATGGTCAGCCACCACCATCTCTTGCCCATGGTCAGCCACCACCATCTCTTGCTCTTGGTCAGCCACCACCAACGCTAGGTCATCCTCAGCCTGATGCCCATCGTCATCCTGCAGCTCCTCATCCCCACTCGGCTCCTCTTCCCCCGCACTCCAGTCCGGATCATCCTTCTTGTTGTCTATGCTGCTGCCAGAATCGCTGCTGCTTTCGCTACAGCCAGAATTGCTGCTGCTTTCGCTACATCCATAGTCGCTGCTGCTTTGGCTGTAGCCAGTGTCGCTGCTGCTGCTCCCATTACCTGTCCAAATGCAACAATGACCGTTAACAATCGATGTGAGACAAAGCAAAATGTAGAGGAATAAGAAGAGTCAGAACGTACCGGCATCATCATCGTCAGCGTAGCCCATGCGACACATAGTCGCATTGGACACCTTCACGATGAGCATGGTGGCGTCGTCGTCGTACCTGAAGAGAAGGAAGTACCCCAGCCGCAGGTCGTTGGCATGGTAGAACTTCTCCCACCCACGAGACAAGTACATGTGGCCCTCCTTGATCACCAACTCCACACCCCACTGCCTGCGAAACCCGCTGTCGGCCTGTCGCGGCTTCACATTATTTGGCGGATCTTCACCCATCAGCATGTTCATAAAACTGTCAGGCAGCCTCTGCAGTTTGGGACAATGAGTGATGTAGCAAACAACAAATATCATAATGAGATGGGTGAAGGGGAGATCTCTCGTTTTATATACATGCGTCATGGATGATACTGAAGTCTCATGTATGATAGTGAAGAACTCGGAAGCATCCAACTCGTACTGCGGTGTCGCAGAGCGGCGGTGGCTGCTTCCCGCCATCTCTGATAAGCAGCAGAAGAGACCAATTAGTACCCTTGCAACAGATCATAAAACATGCATGATAACAGACATTAGTCGCAAGTACCCCATATGTCCTATTTTTAGCAAAGTCATGCTAAAATTCACGGAAAATTTCAGCATGACCTTTGCTGAAAATAGGACATATGGAGTACCCGAATTTGCCGGAACGGAAGTTAATCGACATTCCGGCAAACTCAAGGGCTTCTCGGGGTACCTGCAAAATCATTATCCCAGGTGGACAAGGCAATGTGCTACTTGCTTAAATCTCTGTCCAATATTTACAAGACAAACAACAGGTGGCAAAGCCCAGTGTTAAAAAAAAGGCCTCCATCACAACATGGAAAATACGTTGGCCTCTGAAGAGGTGAAACAATATATGCATCTCCAAGCAGTATCATTCAACATTTTGGACAAACCACTACAAGCAATACTGGATCAGATACAACAAGAATGTGAGAAAATGCAGAAAAATACTAATAGATTGAGGTGTTTAACTTGTGGTGCTCTTTGTGCTATACAGACATGTATTCTTGACAAGCTAGTACAAGCAATGGTGGATCAGATATAGAAGCAATATGATATAATATAAATAAATGCACCCAATAAAAAAAGTACCCATCAATGAGCCTTGTCAAAATGGATTGTTTGACGCATAAAACCCAACTCAGTGCATAAGCAACCAGTGTCCCTTGCCATCATAGAAAAAAGACAGAACCATACAAAGAATTGAACAGTTTATCATAACAGCGGAACACTGATGGTCTGGTATGGCAAGCATGCACGCTGTAAAGTGACAACACTATAACTGTGAAAAGAGCATAGTCCAGCCAAACATATCACACAAATTCCACTGAAATATAACCTAAGCCACACAAAACAAGTAATGAAACCTCCACCAAGAACAGAGCCATACTATAGCAGCAAGACTGTAGTAAGAAAGAACCAATTCCCAAGTCCCAAAATTACTCACGGTACAAAGGCACATGCAAATCCTTATGCAAGAAGTGTAGATTACAAAAGCTAGACACTCATCACTATATTAGTCTACAGCAACTGCAGAATCACCAACACTGAAAGTCAAATCTATGGGTACCATGGAAAGAAGTTAACATGGACAGCAAGGAGCTGACACAAAACGAATATAGCCTAATTTAGCTAAGAAAACCCTCAGTTTGTAGTAGCAGATACTGCTCTAAAACATGTGATCCTTTTTGCATGCTAGGTTTAGTTAGTGTTACCTGCCAAGTGCACATGTGACAGTAGTTCTAGCAAGCAATGTTGCTGAAGAGTATATCATGTAAATTGGATCTTGGGCTATAAGTTTAGTGAACTACAGGCTACTGGGCTTCATGGCTATGAATATCTCACAGAGATTTTAATCTCTTCGCTAGCTCTAGAAAACTGTTAGGTATTTGTCCGTTATTTGTTGCATATCTTACATTTGGTCAGACAGTGCAAGGCTAATGTTACAATTGCCACAACCAAACTCTGTTTCCCTGATGCTTCTTACAGGGCTGATGCATCAATGTGCCTGGGCATACAAAGATTAGTATATAGTGAAGGACACTGTGCATGCTGGATCTCCTTTTTGTTAAACAATTCGGTAAACTAACTATGATCAAGTTAATTGCATATCGAATTAACCAACTTATGATGACAAACTGAAGTAAGCTATAATCTACTACAATTATCACAAGATAGCAGAAGAACTCATCTAGCAATGCTAGTTGCTAGTAACCAAAGAACCTTCAAACGTGACTGACTCATGGTTTTTTCGGTGTTATTAGATCAAAGCATTTCAAAATTGATGATTTGTTCTAACTACAGGCCTGTACCACTTCTACACATTGCGTAGCTGCACATTCAGAACAAAAAAAACACAGAAATTGCAACAAAATGTCACCTGTCAGGCTGTCACTTGAATTACAAGAGGCAGGTATGTCCAGGGAAAAGATGTTGACGATGCAGATCTACTCGCTGGAGAGGAGGGCCGAGGGTTTGCTGCTTCAGGGGCGTGTGGAGGGGGCAGACCCGCGGCTTGGTGCTCGGTGACGCTTGCGGGGAGGCCTGCTCGAGGAGGAAGCACGCGAGGATGGTGGCTGCCGGTGGAGTGGCTCAGCGACGACGGTGGTGCTTCCTGTCAAACGGTGCGGTGGGCTCGCCGGAGATGGACGAGCCCTGCACAGCGGTCGAGACTCAGAGAAGAGGTTGAGGGCAAGAGGAAGAAGAAGAAGAAGGAAGTGGAGGGGAGGGGCTCACCTGCAGTCGAGGGCATACACGGTGCCGGCCGGCTGCCTTGGACCCGGAGGAAGCCGCAGTCGTGCCGGATCCCTAGGGCTCGGGTCCGGCACAAGACCACGCCGGATCCCTAGAGGCCGTTGTCGTCTCCTCCTCCTGCTCGTCCTCCTCCGGCTCGGGGCGCGGGGGCGTGGGGGCGGCACCGCAGGGGAG
>NC_041385.1:383278976-383279495 GCF_002162155.2 Triticum dicoccoides | reverse complement strand
GGCGGGGGTCGGGGCGGCGGCCGGGGATGGAGGGGACGGACGGGGCGTGCAGGCGCGGCGGCGGCGTACGGCAAGTTAGGTCGAGTGGGGAGGAAGGGGGGAGGGGAATAGGTGGAGTGGGGGGAAGCTTACTAATGGCGCACCCCGCAGAGGTGCGCCATTAGAATGTTTTTTTATTACAGTTCGAGCACTCAGGTTATATTCCACCTAACCAAATCCACACTAGAACCCGCCCACTAGCCCGACTAGTCAGCACGCAGCACACACACCAGGAGGTCCTGGGTTCGATTCCTAGGCTCCCCAATAATTTTTTTATGCATTTTAAATGCTGTTTGAAATTTATTTGTGTTTAAATATGTTCAAACTTGTTTAAATCATAACAGTAATATTTTTTTTATAAAAACAGTAATAATTTTTTTAAAAAATACGTTCAAATTTGTTATTTGAAAATATTTATGAATATGAAAAAGGTGGAGTGGAGGGTGCGGGGGGTCATCAGCGACGGTGGAGTGGGGGAGG
>NC_041385.1:383270077-383277966 GCF_002162155.2 Triticum dicoccoides | reverse complement strand
AAACAGTAATAATTTTTTTTAAAAATATGTTCAAATTTGTTATTTGAAAATATTTATGAATATGAAAAAGGTGGAGTGGAGGGTGCGGTGGGTCATCGGCGACGGTGGAGTGGGGGAGGGTGCGGGTCGGGGGTCGGCGACGGTGGAGTGGGGGAGGGTGCGGTTGATCGTCGGCGGCGGTGGAGCGGGGGAGGGTGCGGTTGATCGTCAGCGGCGAGGGGGACGTCGATGTCCCATGAACACGGTTTTCGAAGACCCGGGATCTCTATCAAGCTGGCGATACGTTGTGTCATCCATGCACCTTACGCATCCAGAAAATCCGTGGACTACCTGCCCCGCGAGATATCCGTAACCGAGATAGTCATGTAGTAGTGAAAAATATATATACTAATGGCGCACCACGTAGTAGTGCGCCATTACTAGTTTAAACTAGTAATGGCGCACTGTGACATGATGCGCCATTAGTAGTTTTGCAAAAAAAAAATAAAAAAATACAGTACTGGCACACTCCTTGTTTGGTGCGCCATTACTAGTTAGAACAGGTAATGGCGCACTTCTGTCGGATGCGCCATTAGTATGTATGTAAAAATGAAAAAAAATTATCACTAGTGGCGCACCTTTTGTCTGGTGTGCCATTAGTGTCTTCCACACTAATGGCGCATCACCAACTAGTGCGCCATTAGTATATAGTAGTGGCGCACTACATCCCTGGTGTGCCATTAATGTCAATCCTATCTATAGCCCTTTTCCTAGTAGTGTTTCTTGCGCCATCGCGACAAGTAATCCAACACACAAGCAAACAAAAGGCAAGCGAATGAGAGAGAGGAGATTGGAAAAGAGAGGGCAAATAAAACGGCAAGGGTGAAGTGGGGGAGAGGAAAACGAGAGGCAAATGGAAAATAATGTAAGTGCCAGGGAGATGAGTTTGTGATGGGTACTTGGTATGTCTTTACTTGAGCGAAGACCTCCCCAGCAACGGCGCCAGAAATCCTTCTTGCTACGTCTTGAGCTTGCGTTGGTTTTCCTCGAAGAGGAAAGGGTGATGCAGGAATGTAGCGTAAGTATTTCCCTCAGTTTTAAGAACGAAGGTACCAATCCAGTAGGAGGCTCCTCAGAAGTCCCACGCACCTACACAAACAAACAAGAACTCGCAACCAACGCAATAAAGGGGTTGTCAATCCCTTCACGGCCACTTGCGAAAGTGAGATATGATAGAGATAATATGATAAGATAAGTATATTTTTGGTATTTTTATGATATAGATTGGAAAAGTAAAGATGCAAATAAAAGTAGATTGAAAGCTTATATGATAAAAGTTAGACCCGGGGGGCCATAGGTTTCACTAGTGGCTTCTCTCAAGATAGCATAAGTATTACGGTGGGTGAACAAATTACTGTCCGAGCAATTGATATAAAAGCGAATAATTATGAGATTATCTAGGCATGATCATGTATATAGGCATCACGTCCGTGACAAGTAGACCGACTCCTGCCTGCATGTACTACTATTACTCCTCACATCGACCACTATCCAACATGCATATAGAGTATTAAGTTCATAAAGAACAGAGTAACGCATTAAGAAAGATGACATGATGTATAGGTATAAACTCATGCAATATGATATAAACCCCATCTTTTTATCCTCGATGGCAACAATACAATACGTACCTTGCTGCCCCTGCTGTCAGTGGGAAAGGACACCGCAAGATTGAACCCAAAGCTAAGCACTTCTCCTATTGCAAGAAAGATCAATTTAGTAGGTCAAACTGATAATTCGAAGAGACTTGCAGAGATAACTTAATCACACATAAAAGAATTTAGAGGAGATTCAAATATTTCTCATAGATACACTTGATCATAAACCCACAATTCATCGGATCTCGACAAACACACTGCAAAAAGAGTTACATCGCATAGATCTCCAAGAAGATCGAGGAGAACATGGTATTGAGATTCAAAGAGAGAGAAGAAGACATCTAGCTAATAACTATGGACCCAAAGGTCTGTGTTAAACTACTCACAACTCATCGAGGAGGCCTTGGAGATGATGTAGAGGCCCTCCGTGATCGATTCCCCCTCCGGCGGAGCGCCGGCGAAGGCTCCAAGATGGGATCTCGCGGATATAGAAGGTTACGGTGGTGGAAATAGTTTTTCGTTGTCGCTTCTGATCTTTTCAGGGTACATGGGTATATATAGGAGGAAGAAGTAGGTCGGTGGACGCCCGAGGGGGCCACGAGATAGGGGTGCGCGCCCAGTAGGGGGGGCGCGCCCTCCACCCTCGTGGCTGCCTCTTTCGTTTCTTGATATCCACTCCAAGTCCTCTGGATCACGTTTGTTCCAAAAAGATCGCTCCCGAAGGTTTCATTCCGGTTGGACTCCTTTTGATATTCCTTTTCTTCAAAACACTGAAATAGGCAAAAAAACAACAATACGGGCTGGGCCTCCGGTTAGTAGGTTAGTCCCAAAAATGATATAAAAGTGTAAAGTAAAGCCCAGAAACATCCAAAACGGGTAATATAATAGCATGGCACAATCAAAAATAATAGATACATTGGAGACGTATCAATCAGCACTGCTCCAAGTCCTCGACGAGAAGCGTCGCAATACACTTGATAATTCTTGCGTTGATCTGGAAGAATCAATACTGAATCTGTAGCCAAGCGTTTCTCCAACTCCTGAAAACTAGCCTCACATTCCTTAGTCCATTTGAACTTGGTGTCCTTCTTCAACAACTCCATCATAGGCTTTGCAATCTTAGAGAAATTCTCAAGGAACCTCCTGTAGTATCCTGTGAGTCCAGGAAAACTCTGGATATCTCCAACTGACGTGGGTGCTTCCCAATTAGTCACTGTGACAACCTTGGTGGGGTCTACAACTATTCCTTCTCCGGATATAACATGTCCGAGGAATCCAACTTCCTTCAACCAAAACTCACACTTGCTGAACTTGGCATACAACTGATGTTCTCTGAGCATCCCAAGTACCAAACGCAAATGCTCCTTATGCTCCTCTTCATTCTTCGAGTAGACCAGAATATCATCAATGAACACCACGACGAACTTATCCAGAAACTCCATAAACACGTTGTTCATGATGTTCATGAAATTGGCAGGCGCATTAGTCAGACCAAATGACATAACGTATACTCATATAGCCCATACCTTGTGGTAAAAGCTATCTTAGGTATACCCTACTCTCGAATCTTTTGCTGATGGTATCCTGATCACAGATCGATCTTGGAAAATACTTTAGCACCTTGCAACTGGTCAAACAAATCATTGATCATCGGCAGTGGGTACTTGTTCTTGATCGTCACTTTGTTCAACCCTTGATAGTCAGCAACCATCCTCAACAATCCATCCTTCTTCTCCACTAGAAGCACTGGTGATCCCCAGGGCGACGAACTTGGGAAAATATAGCCTTTATCCAGTAAATCCTTAATCTACTTCTTAATTTCTTCCAAATCCTTTGCGGGGATCCGATACGGTCTCTTAGATATTGGCCATGTGCCTGGCAAAAGCTCCATCAAAAACTCATTGTCTATATCTGGTGGCATGCCTGGCAACTCCTCTGGATATACATCAGGGAAATCCTTCACCACTGGTACTTCCTCCTGTACAATTCCTGATAAGGAATTCACTTGAGTCCTCTTCGGCACATGCCCGCAGCCCTCCATACTTCGGTAACCAATCCATGCCTAATATTACATCCAGTCCTCGTGACTCCAATACTACTAGGTCTGAGGGGAACACGTAGTTACCAATTCTTAATGATAACCGATCACACCATATACTAGCCATATACTCTGCTCCTGGCAAGGTTACTAACATGGGTGACCTAAGGGCTTGGGTTGGCAGGTTAAACTTATCAACAAATCCCCTTGATATCTATGAATGTGATGCACCAGTATCAAAAAGAACGATTGCAGTAAATGACTTAACCAAAAACTTACCTATTACTGCATCTGGCTGTCCTTCAACCTCCTCCACGCTAACGTGGTTCACTTGTCCTATATTGAAAGGGTTGGGCTTCTCCCTAGAGCTTCCATTGCCATTATCATTCTTTGCTTCCGAACATTCCGTGGCGTAATGTCCATTCTTCCTGCACATGAAACAAGTAATGTGACTTAGATCCTTCTTGGCGGGCGTTGCTGGGTTGGAACGGTTCTGGCCGTTGCTTCCTCCATTGGAATTATGGCCTCCATGGTTATGGTGAATGTGTCCTCCCGAGTACGGGTAAAACGGGCCCTCTGCTGAGCTCCTGAATTGTACTTCCCTTGTCCATACTTCCTCTTGCGGTTGTCTATCTGCTGCTGCTTCCCTTCAATCATGAGAGCTCTATCTACCAACTCCTGGTAGTTGATGAAAGTTTCCACCATCAACTGCATGCTCAGCTCATCATTCAGTCCTTCTAGAAACTTCTCCTGCTTAGTTGCATCTGTAGCGACGTCATCTGGGGCATAACATGCTAACTTAATAAAATCATCCACATACTAGCCCACTGTGCGTCCTCCTTGGTGCAAGTTGCGAAACTTGCGCTTCTTCATGGCCATAGCTCCTGCTGAAACATGGGCAGTGCGAAAAGCCTGCTGAAACTGATCCCATGTAACAGTGTCAATGGGGTAAGTGGCTGTGAAATTCTCCCACCACGATGATGCGGGTCCATCAAGCTGATGTGCGGCAAAACGCACTCTCTCCGCATATGTGCATCCTGCTGTGGTTAAATCCCTTCCAATCTTGCGGAGCCAATCATATGCAACAATCGGCTCGGTGCTACTAGAGAACACCGACGGATTCAGCCTTAGAAAACGGGCTAAGTGATCAACAGGTGGTGGCGGTGGTGGGTTGTTGTTGTTGTTGTTGTTGCTCTGGTCTAATATCTGCATCAAGGCATTCTATTGTTGGATCAACTGAGTGAGCTCCAGTGGGAAAGCAAATCCATTGTCGCGTCTTGGAGGCATTTGATGGGTTTAGAAAAGATGAGAAAATAGAATAGAATGAGGTCTAGAGGGAAAACACTACCCATATGCACATGAGACAAACACAATCATATCACTTCAATCAATTCAAACAAGGGCATACAAGCAGTCTAACTATCGTTACAAAAGTTCTCGGACTATACTATATACATGGGGGAATACTACTACTGATATGGTGGTCGACTAGAAGTTTTAATCAGTGGAAGACTCCATGATATCTGCTCCAGCTTCATCAACATAGTCATCATCACTATCATCGGGGTTCGAGTCGGTGTCGTCGATGATGATGTAGTTCTCGGGACAAGTGGAATCTTCATCTTCTCCTCCTGGCGCGGGGTCTCCCATGAATACTCCTAGCTTCCTCGCCAGATCGTTGTTCTTCTCCACGAGTATCGTCATTTCCTCCTCATATCCATCGCGTGTAGACTTGAGTTCTTCCTCCAGCTCCATGATCCTATTCATTTCCTTCTTCAGATCTATCATGCATGCGCACATCTGGTTCTCATGGCGTCGAATGCGCTGGTTTAACTCCTAGATCAAAGCTGTAATGGACCTATCCCTCCTGGTGCTGATCATCTCCCATTGCTCATCACGGAGCCCACAAATCTGGTAGATAGCATTCTTGAGATCCTTGTGGTAAACTTCTCCAATGCGTCCCATGGTGATGTGGGCTGCCATGGTCTTTCCTAGACTCCAGGTTGGTGCATCAAAGGAAAACTCTATGGGCTTAGTGACTGGCATGAACGTCCTTCCTGGAACTTGAACTTGAATCATCCAACTCTCCTCTTCTGGTAAATTGGCGATGTAGGTCCCGGTGAAGCTTGGTATTCCGATGTAGGTCCCGGTGAAGCTTGGTATTCGGTTGTGTAAACTTGTTTCTTGCATCTGCCATCCTATGGAGTAGAAAAGGGAGAGGAGTCAGAAATGAGAAGAGAGTAGTGACTTATGGTTTTAGCTTAGTGGTCGTGTCCTATAGTCGCGTGTGCTCTGATACCATCTTGTAGCCACCATACCTCAAACAGTATGATCTCTGTGCATCAGTGTCATCCCTGGATCGGTAATGCTGACACACACAGTACTTGAGGATTTATAACAGAGTAGCAATCACACACTTATTACATCGAATGTCTCAGAAGAGAAATTATTACAGTAATATGGCTTAAGGCCATCTAAAACGATAACAGCGGAAGGCTTGGAGGATAAAGCGAGTCCATCAACTCCAACGGCATAGCTAAGTGAAAGAGAGCGACCTATGGCACCTTACTCGTCATCTAAAAAGTCTGCAACATGAAATGTTGCAGCCCGAAACGGGTCAGCACATGGAATATGCTGGCAATGTAACACATAGAGTAATGAACAGAAATAATGCTACCACTACGCATATATGGCTGGTGGAAAGCTCTATGGTTACAGGTTTGCATAAAGCCAATTTTTCCCTACAACAAAGGAATAAATTTTATTTAACTATCATGGTGGTTGTTAAACATTGAGAAGGTTCCTCCAACTCAATCCCAATTAAGCATCATCATTAACCCAATCGAATTAGATTTAGAGTGATGAGATCAACATGATAATCCAAGAACCAGATACTCAAAACGTCCATAACCGAGAACACGGCTAACCATGATTAGTTTGTACACTCTAGAGAGGTTTGCGCACTTTTCCCCACAAGACTCGAACACATCCATGTTTGGAGATTCGAGACACAGTCTTTCTGAAGCATTAACTCTCTAGTTTGGGTAGACAGTACCACCTACAACCCACTACATCTGCTAGTCTACCTCTTCAAGAGCTTCACACAACTTACTCAACTATGCCAGAGCCCATATTGGCTTGTGGCTTCACACGGAAGTTTCTAGCATGAATAATCATATGATCCCTTTGAGCCTGGGTGGCGGACCGTAGGATGATCACACGAGTACTTCGGGATATCCAAGGACAACACTGGATTCTCCAGGTGCCCTAACAACCATTGGGTAGTCTAGGGTGCCTCAAGCAATCCACCCAGATGTGTATACTCATATCTGTCATGGATACACTCACCCAAACCACGTCTACGAGCATAGCATAGCAATATAAGCATAACGTAAAAGTAACTCCCAAAGGTTTGATAATAAACAGGGCAATAGGTTCTACGTCATCATCTACTTCCCAAAACCCACGTGTTAAACAGATCCTAACCATGCAATGTTTGAGGGTTGATCTAATGCAATAAAACTGGGTAGTAAAGAGGTATGATCAAAGTGTTACTTGCCTTGCTGATGATCCCTGAAACCTAGAGACTCGTAGTAGCACGCTTCACACTCCGGGTACTCTATCGCAAACAAACAAAACATACAATAAGCACTCAACTAGAAGCACGGGTAAAACTCAAATAAGAGATCTAACCAGAAAGTTCAACTTAAGAACTCCGGTTTGCAAAAAGAATCAAAACAAATGAAGCAACGAAACTCAACTGCGAAAGAAACAAGATCCGTTTACTAATCTGGACTAAAGTCAAATTTTACAGTACCAAAATATTGTTCAAGTTGGTTAAACAGAAAGAGGGCTTCGAGACGAAGATATAGGTGCTTGAATCTCCTGATTCCGATAAACAAGCGAAAAGATAAACTAAAACGAAGATCTGGGCAGAAATCGTGATCGAAAATAATCATGAAAAAACCCTTGAGAAAGAAAAACTGACGAACATGCTAAGGAACGAACGTTCACTGTCTGCGGCTAATGGGTGAAAACCGTTCGTTAAAGCAAACGTACGGACGAACGTCCATTATTTAACTAAACCAGAAAAAAATAAAATCGATCTATATAAGAAACCCTAGGGTTTTCGAAAAAAGCAAGCGGTTTTCTAACGAAAACCGGCGGCGGCGGGGTCGGCGGCGGGACAGCGGCGGCTCCGGCGAGGCGACGGC
>NC_041385.1:383256219-383269453 GCF_002162155.2 Triticum dicoccoides | reverse complement strand
GGGCTCCGGCGGCGGCGGGGTCGACGCGGCGGCGGCGGCGCGGATTCGGCGGCGGCGGGGCGGATCGGGCGAGGCTAGGGTTCGGCAGGTGGGGGCGGCTCTGCTCGAGCCTTCGGCCTATAAAGGGCCGGCCGGGTCAGTGTCCCAGGCGGACACGGCCCGGTAAGTCGGTTCTTTTTTTAGAAAAAAATATACCGACGCGCAAAAAAACGAATAAAAGAAATATTAAACGGACTCCAAAAATCCTGAAATAAATTTTCCCCGTCCTCTAAAAATATAGTGGACAAAGTGAACATTCATTTGGGCCTCTAATGCAATTTTAAAAAATACACTTTTTTCCTAATCCAAATAAAATAGCAATAAAACTCCGAATAAAAATCTTATTTGATTTTAATATTAAACCTTCAATATTTCTTTATTTTGGAGAACTCATTTTATCCCCTCTCTTTTATTTTCATATAAGAAATAATCGAAGAGAAAAATAATTAAAATCAAATGATCCTCTTTTTAAAATTTGAGAAAACTCAAATATGAAAATAACGAAATCCCCAACTCTCTCCTCGGGTCCTTGAGTTGCGTAGAATTTCTAGGATCAACCCAAAAAGCAATAAAATATGATATGCAATGATGATCTAATGTATAACATTCCAAATTGAAAATTTGGGATATTACAGCCATCCCTGGCCTCAGATGTGTCGGGATCGCTAGAAGTGTAGCTTCTATACGAGCTAGCCAGCTATCTTCACCTACGCAGAAGCGGGTCATAAGTGTTGTAAGGGCTGCCATGGTTTTCGGCTTTTCCTGCCCAAGGTGTCAGGCGAGCCTTTCATCACGAACGTTGTGTTTAAAGTCCGCTAAGGCTTCGACGTCTGGACAGTCCATGATTTGGTTCTTTTTAATGAGGAACCGATTCCAAAGTTTTCGAGCTTTCTCTCTGGGATGCTGGACTATGTGACTTAGGTCATCGGCATCCGGTGGCCGAACATAAGTGCCCTAAAAGTTGGCCCACAAACCGTCTTCTAAATCTTCCCAGCTCCCAATGGAATTCTCTGGGAGACTATTCAACCAGTGCCTTGTTGGTCCCTTCAACTTCAAATGCAGGTATTTGATGGCGTGGAGATCATCTCCATGAGCCATGTGAATGTGGAGAAGAAAATCCACAATCCAGATGGCAGGGTCTGTTGTCCATCGTACTATTCGATGTTAATGGGTTTAAACCCTTCCAGAAACTGGTGCTGCATTACTTCATCAGTAAAGCACATAGGGTGTGTGGCACCTCTATACCTGGCTAAGTCACGATAGAGTTTGGATGACAGCTATGTTCGGTGCTGACCTCGAACTTGATGATGTTCGTCGCACCAGGTTTGGGGGTCGTCGTCCCATGCTGGAGCACATCCTCTGGATCCGTAAATTGATCTAGTATGGCCGGCTTTATTGGCCATGTCCTAACATAAGTCATAAGTGTAGTCGGATGCCGTTGTCTCCTTGCCTCTATGGTGAGGTGGTGCGGGCTGGTGTTCGGTGTGATAGGCCATTTTGTCCCGTCCACGTGGTGGTCGGTCTGGTTGATCAACATAATTGTATTTTGACGGAATTGGGTCAAGAGCCTCATCGTGAAATTGTGGCAGCATCCTATGCTTGGGGTAACTCTTTACTGGTCGCTCGAGGCCATACTCTTCGGTGTCTAGGACCTTGGTCCATCTATCATTGAGTGTGCCCTGTTTAGCTTGAAGCTACTGTTGTTTCTTTTTCAGGCTCCGTGTAGTGGCGATGAGTTGTCGCTTGGAGCGTTCTTGTTCGAGGGGTTCCTCTGGGACGATGAAATCTTCTTCATCGAGGCTCACATCCTCCTCGGAGGCAGGTAAGTAGTTGATGTCTTCCGAGTCCTTGTGATTAGCGTGTTCGGGGTTGTACTGACCCTCCTCCCTCTTGTCATATTCGGACGTGGGCTCGACGGGGTGGTCGCGGTCTTCGGTGTTATCTGGGGTTTCATTATCTCCGGTGTAGGTGTTACTATCCTTTGCCTGACGCGATCGTGAGCGGCGCCGCTGATGCTGGCGCTTTGGTGGTTCATCGACGGGCTTGTCCTTGCCTGGATCTTGAACGCTATCATCGACCTTTTCCTCAGGAGTGTCTACCATGTATACATCATAGGTAGAAGTGGCTATCCAACACACCGTAATAGGCGGGTTTTGGCTTTGTTCGACGTCGACATCATCGTCCATGCTATCGATGTCTTCGGAGGCATAGTCTAGCATGTCAGTTAAATACTCATCAGTGGCTATTAAGTGGGTGGTGGGTGGGGTGTAAAATTCCCCAACCTCAGCCCCCAGCCTGTGCTGGTTGTAGTTCGGAGGCAAAGCTTCCGTAATGGCGAGGGATTGCATTAAGCCCAGGGTTTCATCTAAGAGCGAAAGTTAGATAGGAGTTTGTGGATCTGCGGCGCTGGGCACTTGACCGAGCCCGATGGACGCAAACCTCAATAGATCATAGTTATCATCCAGAGGCGAGTACGGCTCTTCGATGACTGGGAGAGTCCCGTCCGACTCCAGGTTTACCAACGACGCAATCGCATCTAGGTCTCCAGTGGAGAGTTCCATGATAGGATAGAGTCCGGCGGGGTCGATCCTCTCGTCGTCGGACAACATGATCTGCCCCGGATCTAAGGCTGAGGCAGGTGCGAACATTGACCCCTAGACGGGATTTGATAGTGGATCTGAAGGGCCCTCTTCTTGAGGGTGGGGTGCGGCGGTCGGGCCCGCGATCCCCTCGAAGATCAGATCTCCTTGGATATCAACGACATAATTCAAGTTCCCAAACCTGATCTGGTGACCGGGGGAGTAACTGTCGACCTGCTCAAGGCGGCCGGCCAAGGCGGCCGGTAGCACGAAGCCACCGAACACAAAGACCTGTCCGGGGAGAAAAGTCTCCCTGGACATGGCACATCGTTGATGAAGAGGCACGCCATCAATCCTTCTATTGATGACACAATAGATCTCTCAATGAAAGCACCAACGTCGGTGTCAAAACTGGTAGATCTCGGGTCGGGGGTCCCAAGCTGTGCGTTTGAGGATCTATGGTAACAATGGACAAAGGGACACAATGTTTACCCAGGTTCGGGCCCTCTTAAAGGAGGCAAAAACCCTAAGTCTTGCTTGATTGTATTTGATGAGTATAGGGGTTACAACAGTTGATCTACCTCGAGATTGTAATGGCTAAACCCTAGCTTGTCTAGCCCATGAATATTATGATCCTGCCTCCAGTCTAAACCCTCCAGTTTATATAGACACCGGAGGGGCCTAGGGTTGTACCGAGTCGGTTTATAGAGAAAGGAAATAGCATATCCGAACACCTAGTCTTGTCGTTCATGCATACTGGAGTCCTAACCGGACATGGGAGGTGGTCTTCTTCCTTCATCTTCACAGCCCATCAGTTACACCCATATTGAATAGGCTGGAAGTCTGAGGAACCCATAGTTGAGGACTCCCTCAGTGACCCCTTGACCTATAAAAGGAGGCCCATGGGAACCATAGAAGGGGTTCGGTTCGCGAGGCTAGAGAGTTAGACGCCCATACGCGTGTAGCCACTGCCGCCCCTACTGGGCGAGTGTACTACGCTCCACCACCATTCTTCCACCATCAATCCACCAAAGAAGGAGTAGAGTTTTACGCCTCACGGCGGACCGAACCTGGGTAAAACTGCTTGTGTGATCCCTGTTGTGCTTCCCCATGCTCCTCTTCTCTTTGTGCAATGTGACATCCCCCCAGCCGAACCAGCAAGGGGCTGCTTGGTCCCATAGGTGGCCGTGGTTTCCTGCAAGACTCTATCATGAAGAACATGGTGCTACTTTAAAGGACAAGTATGGAAAAGGATAGTAACATTGTCCCTTCTCTCTTTTCCTCTCATTTTTTTCTTTTTTTCCTTTTGGGCTCGTTGGCCTCTTTTTTTTGGTTCTTTGGGCTCTTTTTATTTATTTAAGTCTGGAGTATCATCCCGTCTTGTGGGGGAATCATAGTCTCATTCATCCTTTCCTCACATGGGACAATGCTCTAATAATGATGATCATCACACTATTATTTACTTACAACTCAAAAATTACAACTCAATACTAGAATAAAGATATGACTATAGGAATGCCTCATGCATATGATTATGCAAAGCAATAAGAAAATGATGGTGTGTGTCATAATAAGACAGAACGGTGGAATTTGCATGGCAATATATCTCGGAATGGCTATGAAAATGCAATAATAGGTAGGTATGGAGTCTGTTTTGCGGAAGATAAAAGGTGGCTTATGTGTGAAAGAGTGTATCATATCATGGGGTTTGGATGCACCGGCGAAGTTTGCACCAACTCTCAAGGTGAGAAAGGGCAATGCAGGGTACCGAAGAGGCTAGCAATGGTGGAAGCGTGAGATTGCGTATAATCCGTGGACTCAACATTAGTCATAAAGAACTCACATACTTATTGCCAAAGTTTATTAGCCCTCGAAACAAAGTACTAATATGCATGCTCCAAGGGGGATAGATTGGTAGGAAAAGACCGTCGCTCGTCCCCGACCACCACTCATAAGGAAGACAGTCAAAAATAAATCACGCTCCAACTTCATCGCATAACTAGAGACCATACGTGCATGCTTCGGGAATCACAAACCTTAACACAAATATTCTTACTAATTGATAATTACTCACTAGCATGACTCTAATATCACTATCTTATATCTCAAGACAAATGCAAGGAATCAAACTTCTCATATATTCAATGATCTTCATGAAAGTTTTTATTATACCTCTGTTGGATGCACATCATATTAGGACTGTATTCATAACCAAAGCAAATTACCATGCTGTTTAGAGAAACACTCAAAATAATATAAGTCAAGCATGATAGTTCATCAATTTCTTCAAAATAAAACCACTGTCGTGCTCTAAAATGATATAAGCGAAGCACTAGAGCAACTACCTAGCTCAAAAGATATAAGTGAAGCACATAGAGTATTCTAATAAATTCATGATTAATATGTGACCCTCTCAAAAGGTGTGCACAGCAAATATGATTGTGGCAAACTGAAAAGCAAAGACTCATATAATACAAGATGCTCGAAGCTAAACACGTATCATTTGGTGAATACAAATATAGCCTCAAGTAATTTTACTGATGGATCATAGACAAAAGAGGGGATGCCATCCGGAGCATCCCCAAGCTTAGATGCTTGGTTGTCCTTGAATATTACCTTGGGGTGCCGTGGGCATCCCCAAGCTTAGGCTCTTGCCACTCCTTGTTCCATAGTCCTCGAAACTTCACCCAAAACTTGAAAACTTCACAACACAAAATTCAACAGAAAACTCGTGAGATCCATTAGTGAAACAAAGAAAATAACGACTTTTAGGTACTACTGCAAACTCATTCCAATTTTGTATTGGTGTTATATCTAATTTATTCTAACTTCTCCATGGTTCATACCCCCGATACTACCCATAGATTCATCAAAATAAGCGAACAACACAATGAAATGGGGATCTGTCAAAAACAGAAATATCTATAGTAATTTGGACTTTAGCCAAACTTCTATAACTCAATTTTTTTTGCAAAATTTGTAAAACATGGGAAATTTGTATATCAATAAAGTGGAAAACGTGCGGAATTTTCGTCGCTCCAGAAGATGAGATCAACTTTGTTACTGGGCGCAAAAGTTTCTATTTTCTCATAGAATCAAATCAATAATCTTCCAAACCATCCCAAAGGTCTTGCTTGGCACAAAAACTAATTAAAACACGAAAACACAAGCATAATAGAAGTATAATTGCATATTTATTAAAAAACAGAAGCAAAAACATAAAACAAAAATTGGGTTGCCTCCCAACAAGCCCTATTGGTTTACGCCCTAGTTCGGCATATTGCATAGATCTAGGTATTGTCATCTTTATTATTCAATCCACAAGTAGCCCTCATAATAGATTCATATGACAACTTAATTTTCTTTCCTGGAAACTATTCCATGCCCTTCCTTAATGCAAATTGAAATCTAATGTTTACTGCTTTCATACCAATAACTGCATCGATTGTTCTAAGGAAAGGTCTACCAAGAATAATATGGCATTTAGGATTGCAATCTATCTTAAGCATGATAATATCTACAGGGACATAACTCCTATTTACAACAATAAGAACATCATTAATCCTTCCCATAGGTTTCTTAATAGTGGAATCCGCTAAGTGCAAATTTAAGGAACAATCATGAAGTTTATGGAAACCTAGCACATCACAGAAAGTTTTCGAAATAGTGGAAATGCTAGCACCCAATCACACAAAGCATTGTACTCATAGTATTTAATCTTAATATTACTAGTAGTTTCCCATTCATCATAAAACTTTCCAGGGATTGAAACTTCCAACTCAAGCTTTTCTTCAAAAGATTTCATCATAGCATCAACAATATGTTAAGTAAAAGCCTTATTTTGATTATAAGCATGAGGTGAATTAAGCATCTTCGTCTTCGACGACGCCATCAGCCATGGCGCCCAAGAAGAAGTCCGGTGTTTCGGCTCCACCATCAAACTCAAAGGCTCCGCCGCCTGCAGCTGCCAACGCTCTGGGAGGTGCGGAGGCTCGCGAGGATGTGGACGCCGCTTGGGATGGGGTCGGAGCAAGCGACAGCATCACCATTTCCCTCGCGGCCGAAGTAGAAGTAGGAGGCACTGGAGGAGAGTGACATCAGCAACACCCTGACGGCCACACTCCATGAGGCACGGATGAAGGGGCTACTCTGTCCACATCTCCTCCACTCACCGACAGGCACAGCCACGGTGATGGCGCTCAGTCTAGGGCGAGCCGCCGCCCTCCGGCCGCCTCTATCACAGGACCGACCGGCATGTGTGTGTTTTCCCCTGGGCGAGTCGACCAAGCCGCTGCACCCTATGGAGCCACTGGCCCTCAAGCGCCTTCTCCGCGTCACCATGCCATCCAGGTGGCCGATCCACAATAGCGGGGGTGCAGCGCTGTCATTTCTGGCACCATCAGAAGCCGAGTGATGGTGCGATCCGCGTCATCATCACCCATGCCGAGCACGGCTACGGAGGCCATGGCGTGGGCTCAACTGCTACTCAGGTTCCCGCCAGCAGCTGAGCAGATGGACGAGTGGCATGCCACCATCCAGAGCCTACTCGGTTTCGCCGAGACTGGGGGCTTGTAGCGAGCCTTCCCGCCACGGCCTCCCCAAGCAACAACAATGGCTCATTCTACTGGTCATATGGAGGGGGCCATCCCCACGATGCAGTCCCCGCCACGGGAACTAGCGCGAGCTCGACAACATCAAGAATCTGATGACGTCTCGATGGCCTCTTCTGGCTCTTGAGCACGTTCAGATCGACAGCAAGCACCGGAGGATAGGTGGAGGAAAGACACATGCGTTGTCATTGAGAAACACCGCGGCGACCACCACCGGACCAATGGGTGCAACGATCCTGACGTTGATAAGCCTACGCCTGATATTGGTGGGTGCCTACCTTTCGAGGTTGGATGCCCTGCCTTTAATCGTGAGCTGCGACAAGACCGTTGGCCGTCTGTCCGCACGTTCAAGCCAGAGATACCTGAGAAGTATGATGGGAGGCTCAAACCGGTAGAGTTCCTGAGCATCTGCACCATTGCCATCCAAGCTGCCGGGGAAAGAGATGAGAAGAACCATGCCGACCCAGCAATTTGCAGCTTCTTGAGCAGAAAGAAGGAGAGACACTCCGGAAGTATTTGCAGAGGTTCAGCAGAGTCCACAGGAACATCCCAAACATCCATCCAGCAGCTGTGATAGCCTCCTTCCAGTCCAATGTGCGCAACCGCAAGATTCGTTCCAAGATGAATGTGCAGTTTCCGAAGACTGTGAAGGATCTTTACACCCTAGTGGACAAGTGTGCTCGGATGGAGGAAGGAAGGATGTTACCTAGGGATGAGGATTGCATCAATATTGATTCAGAAGATGACGATGAATGCACCAGTCAGAAAAAGAGCAAGAAGCTCAATAAGAGGCGCAAGGATAAGGCAGTGATGACTGTTAAAGGATTGGGCACGCAAAGTACCGGCAAGACCACCAATGCTGAAGTCCATGGCAAGGAGGTTGCCGTGTGTGCTGATTGTCGGGAAGGGCGATGGGCCATATTGGAAGATCCATCGGACCAAGGGCCAAGACCTTCAAGAGTGTTATTAGGTCGAGCACCTTGTTAAGAGGTAGAGAGCTGAGTACGAGAAGCATGACAAGGAAAAGGGCCAGCCCTGGCGGCAAGGGCTGAGGCGGTGAAGTAAATTGCCCCGGCAAACCCTTTCGGAACAAAGGAAAACCCGCCAGTGGTCAAGAGAAGAAAGTTTGTGATGATGAGAGTTATGGAGGGGATGAAGAGAAAACCAATGAGCAAGAGTTTCAGAAGGCCACTAATGCCCTGTTCATTGATGGGGGTGCATCCTTGCACTCCTCTCACGCCAGCTCAAACGGTGAGCACGTGAGGTCAATGGAAGAGATAGGGGAGGGGAAAACGAGAGGCAAATGGCGAATAATGTAAATGCAAGAGATGAGAGTTTATGATAGGTATTTGGTAGGCTTGATGTAGAACCTCCCCGTTAACAACGCCAGAAATTCTTCCTTCTACACCTTGAGCTTGCGTTGGTTTTTCCCTTGAAGAAGAAAGGGTGATGCACCAAATAGAGATAAGTACTTCCCTCAGTTAAGAACCAATGTATTAATCTAGTAGGAGGAACACACAAGTCTCCAATGATAGCACATGCACGAACAAACAAATACTTGCACCCAACGCAATAAAGGAGTTTTCAATCCCTTCACGGTTACTTGCGAGGGTGAGATCTTATAGAGATAGGTATAAAAGATAAATAAAAGTGCAAAATAAAGTAAAGGTAAATAAATTGTAGAAAGTTATTTTTGGGTTTTTGGTTTTATAGATCTGATAATAATAAGATAAAAGATAGACCTGGGGGCCATAGATTTCACTAGAGGCTTCTCTCTTGAAAGAACTCATACGGTGGGCGCCAAGCGTCGTGGTTTTGTCACAGCAGATGTGCTAGTGAAAGGACTTAGGTGTGGAGCCATCGCAACTAGGTTAGATTGAAGGGGTTGAACGGGACAAAAGACACAATGAGTTTACCCAGGTTCGGCCCCTGACGTTGGAGGTAAAAGCCTACTCCTACTTCTAGTTGTATTGCTTGGGTTTCGATTACAAGGGAGGGAGTACGCTTGACCTAGTTCTTGATTGCTTGTTTAATCTTTTTTTAAGCCGCCGCCGGGTCTGACCTTTATATACACAGGTCAGGACCAGGCGGCTTATAGAGTCCCGGCCGGCTCACACACCGTGACCGGCTCGGTTTGTAATTAATCATTGCCTTACATGACAAGTTATCATATGGCGGTTCATAGGCCTCGGTTCTGGGCATTCTCCAGGCCTGCCTCCATGAGCCGCCGTCTTCACGTCTTGGGCCTCCTTGGACTTCTTCATACTGAATCACAAACTGTATAACCCGGCCCCTCCTGGGCGGGTCATACCTCGGAGTTATATCCCCAACATTAGGCCCAGGTTGACTTGAACTTGTTCACGTCAATCTTCACGGTCTTAACTTGAACAGAACTGTACTCCAATGTTAAACCTTATTCACACCACTATAACCCGCCATGACGTAATACCAGTAAACCTTTGTAACCTACCATGACGTCATACACATTGATTTCGCACAAAACCGAGAATATCTTAACGGATCTTTATCTTTAGTAGCCATCCTGAAAAATTGAGGTACCCTTATTATTAATATAATCATTCTGTCTCCTCGATTTCTACGCATGCCATCTCATCACTTCCTTATAAATAGGGACAAGTCCCTCCTTTTCACTATTTATCCCTGTCTTTGCCTCTTCTTCCTCCTCGCGACTCTGCTGCGACCCGAGCTCTGCCGCCGCCGTCCTCCTTCAGCGACATCTACACCAGCCGCTGCATCAACCTGAAAAAGACCAGAAAACGTGGCGCACCTCTGCTTTTCATCAACATCAGTAAGTACTCACTACTCCCCATAGCAGATCTGCATTAGGGTTTCAACCGTTCATCGGTGTTCTTCACCGTTCCTCCTAGTTCCCCTTTAGAACACATAGTTTGATTTGAAAATAGCGCTGAGGGCGTGCAGTAGCAGTTTTAGTATCATTTCCCAAACGCAAACGCCCCCTTCTGTTCAAGATTCGATCTAAGCTCACGAGTTCTTCCACTACCACAGCCTTAGGTGGGTATGTGAGGTCAATGCCGTGGAACCAACACCAGAGGCCCAGAAACTGCTCAAGTGGTCACGCACACCCATCATCTTTGACAAAGAGGATCACCCTGACCATAGCACTGTGGTAGGATGCTTGCCATTGTTGGTCTCTCCAACTATTCACAACCTCAAGGTCACTAAGATATTGGTGGACAGTAGGGCCAGGTTGAACCTGATTTCCCCAAAGGTTATCAGCAGGCTTTAGATAGCATAAGTGGAGCTAGAGGTCACCGACACGTTTCAAGGAGTTAATCCCGGCAGGAGTCATCCTAAGGGAAAGCTCACGTTGCCTGTGACATTTGGAGGAGAATTGAACTATTGGACGAAAAAGATTGTGTTTGATGAGGTTGACCTCGACTTGTCATACAATGGGATCCTTGGACGACCAACCCTGGCCAAGTTCATGGCGGTATCCCACTATGCCTATAGTACCTTGAAGATGCCCGGGCCACTTGGAATCATCTCCATCCCATCGTATGAGAAAGACGCAATCATTTGCATGGACAAGATGTATTGGGACGCGGTCGCGGCAGAGGCAGCGGCAGCAGCAGTTCTCGTGAAGGAAAGCAGAGGAAAGAAGAAGGATAGCAGGGACGCTGGCAAGGAATCCCGGAAGCATACCTCTTCGGAGTGCGCTGCGCCTGTTAATGATTTGCTAGAGAGTTCCAATAGCAAAAGGACCAATGTTGCTGCTCCACAAGTGAAGAAGGTCCCGACAGGGCTGGCTGGCGCTAACAGTACCTTCACCATCTGCGCCACCCTTAGTGAAAAATAGGAAAGCATGCTCGTTGCCTTCCTGCGAGTGAATATTGATGTGTTTGCCTGGAAACCATCTGATATCCCCGGTGTTCCCAGTGAGGTAATCGAGCACCACCTTGCTGTCTGCCCACACGCCAGACCTGTCAAGCAGAAAGTCCGGAAGCAGGTGTGGAGACCTCGACCCATAAGTTGAGACCACCGAATGCACATGTACAGTGATCCCAGAGAACAATGCTCACTGGACACACAGAAGCTGAATAACAAGAGTCTTACATCCATACATACCGTCTTATGCAAATTATGACCATTATGGTCAAGTCTTACAGAGATAAAGCCTTAAGGGCTGAACATCAAATAAATCATAAATAGCGGAAATCCTCGTTGATAAGTAGAACCCATTCCATCTGCCTTAACCCTACAGGCATTCTGACTGGAAAACGTCCAAGTTCGCATGTTCGTCACCAAAGAACTCTTCCTTGAACTCATGCTCTTCCATGCTTGGCCAATTAAATAACCAGTGGCAAGCCAATGAGTACTTTGAATGTACTCACAAGCAACCCATGTTTTTGGATCAAGGTAATAATGCATAATGTAACAACAAGTAGGCAACCTAGCTTCAAGCTAGTTGGAAATTCAACGACATGTCCTATCAACTTGTAAAACATGCATCAATGGACTTTGGTGACCATGTGAACAGGTTACGGATATCAACATAAATAGAGTTTCGATCAACTCTATCTTAATCAACATGTCAAGTCATTTGCCTTGACTCAAATAGTTCTCATCCACATGTACCATATTTGTAAAAATACTGGACATAGTTTAAGTAGCACCACCCAACTATCCTTGACCGTGGACACGGCTACTCGAATAGTTTGACACTCTGCAGAGGTTGTGCACTTTACCCACAAGAATCGGGGAGCTTTCGTGTCATCCACGATCCCGCAGTACCTCAAGTACTCAGGGGAAGCACCCGATCACTATCTTTGCCTAGGCGACACAAACATAGGGTCCACTCATTGGTACACGGCCCTTGTCGAGGAAACCGATCACCTATGGGGTCACAAGGATCCCTTATACGCTCGGCGGGGGATTAACTGCATGAAGAGCAGGTTGAGCCGTTAGCACACAGGGGATTTCTATCCAGGTTCGGGCCACAAAGATGCGTAATACCATAGTCTTGCTTGTCTGGTTTATATGTGTGTTCTTGAGCTTTTGAACTAGATACGGTGCGTGCTTTGTCCAAAAGTCCGAATCTTCTCTCTGTATGCCTTGGGCCTCCTTTTATATGCAAAGGGGTTGCCATTGTGGCACCCAGGACGTGGCAAGCTACCGTTGTACGAGCTTATCGCTCGGCAACATAGGACAAACACATTTAATGTGTCGCCTATGTGTCCTCTTGCTTTATTGGGGATGGCAAGAGAAGCCATCTCGTCCTTTGCCGCTCCTCCTCACCTTGACATGCGTCCAGGTCAAAGAGGCATGCTGTGCCATGCCGGCCAACTAGCTGCTATGTTGGCACAATGGTAAGCTTCCGTGAAGATCTGCATGCTGCCACGCAGGCGTTTGCTTAGTTGGCATGCCTATCGTGGCACAAGAGTGGTAGTGAGGTGGCGAAACCTTGCCGGCCGCGGGTCTGGACATGGCCCAGTGATCGTCAATGGCAAGGTTTGTCGGAGGCCTTGGAGTTGTCCCCGGCAAGGGTCTTGCCGGGGGTCTTCGTCTTCTGGTCCCATGTAGACCTGTGGGCTCTCAATCTTTATGAGGAGCTACATGCTATCAGGCATGTGCTCTCCAGCTGTTGGTCTTAACGTTGTTGATGGTGTCAGAGCTCTCTGCCCTAAGGGTGATGGACTTGCTAGTGCTGTGCGGGTTGCCCCAGCAAGGCCCTTGCCCGGGGTGGTCCAGCTTTCCCTCCACTCTTGCGCTTCAGGCATCTGTCTTGGTAGTCTTCTGGTTTTTCCTTCCTCTGCCTCGCCAGGCCCTGGCACAGGTGTGGCTGCGACTACCCGTGCACTAGTAAGGGGTACAGAAGTACCCATACTTTTGTACACCGACAGGATCCCCCGGGCCTGGGCCACACATAATCGCAAGGCGTAGTTGGGCCAGGCCCAAGGCAGTGCGCGGGCGGGCATGGCAGAGATGGATCACCATGATCTTTGTATCAGTTGCGCTTCCCCGCAA
>NC_041385.1:383217270-383255908 GCF_002162155.2 Triticum dicoccoides | reverse complement strand
TCACCCTGCAATAAATGGTAAAGAGATGGTCCGCACCTTCCCCATAAAAAGGGGAAATCCGCAGAGGCACTGCTCATTTACCTTCTCTTCTTCTCCCAATCTCGGAACTGCAGTCCCCCCTTCTCCTTCCTTGAGTGAAAACCAGAGCTAGCGCTCCCCGTTCGCCACCGCCGTGCTTCCACTGCTTTTCCCGCTCCACCTCTCCCCTCAGCCGCCATGGCGCCCAAAACGAGTAGGGGCAAGGCCAAGTCTACTGAGGGAAAGGAGGTGTCAGAGAGTGAGCTGGTGAAGCTACAGAAGAAACACACCCTCTTCACTTCAGCGATCAATGTGCTCACGCTCAGGGACCAGTTCCAGTGCTTGTGGGGGAGAAAGACGACGGGGCACCGCCACGCAGGTCATCCCCGCTCCCTTCGCCAAGCCTGGCCCGGATATCTATCCTTTCTTTGTCGATTACTTCTCCTACGGGCTCAACCCCCCTTTCTTAGATTTCTTCAACGACATCATGCATACCTACGATGTTCATCTCCTGGATTTCATGCCGAATGTTGTGGCATGCATGGCCCTCTTCGCCCACCCCTGCGAGGGCTTCACCGGATTCCACCCTAGCACGGCGCTCTTGCACCAATATTTCGCCCCCCCGTATCTAGTAAGGAGATGCTATCGGAATTAGGGATCCAGCAACCCTTGAGAGGTTAGAACTCTGGGGTGCGTGCGGAGATCTCAACCTGCCTAGCCTTCCTACTTGCGTTCCTCCTAAGCCTAGTGTGTCGAGCTCAAAGAGACAGAAAGACATAGAGATTTATACTGGTTCGGGCCACTGTTGTGGTGTAATACCCTAATCCAGTGTGGTGTGGTGGATTGCCTCGAGGGGCTATGGGTGAACTAGTACAGAGGATGAACAAGCCTCAGGAGGTGAGGTGTTCTTGAGCTGGTGTGGTGCTCTACTTGTTCTAATCTCTGTCCCCCTCTATGGTGGTGGATAGTTCCTACACATAGTGGCCTTTCCCAAATATGAGCAGGAATGAATTCCACAACGGAAACCTTTGGCTGATTCCACGGACTCCGCGTCTGTGGCTTGCCTCTGCACCGAAGAGGAAACCTGCATTCTGCACCCGCCTGGTGCCCGCTTGGCCTTGGTCATCATGGCTCACGTCAGCCGAGCCTCATGATATAACTTGCATAGAACTCTCCACCCCTCAGGAGCCCTCCTGAGGAGGCCACTTTCTTCGGGGGTCTTGGCGTCGTTCGCCTCATGAGGCTTGGCGCCTCGCGAGGGTCTTGTGGTGTTGGTGTTGATGCCAGGCCATACCAGGCCATCAATGGAGTCAAGCGGTGGGCCATAGGCAGGCAGGGCTGGATACCCCCGAATCCAGGACGCCGACAGTAGCCCCCGGGCCCAAGGCGCGCTCAGACTTGGCTTCCAAGTGAAGCCAAAGGGCTAGTGCGGAGCGCCGCGGGCCCTAACCGCCTACGGCCTTGAGGACTTGTGGTGATTGATTGGACGTGGGCGACTTCATTTCCCCACACTGCCTCAGCAACTGCTCCCGTCTGACAAAAGGGGTGCCGCCTGCCGCCAGGCTTTCATTGCTCCTTCTTCGTCTTGCTCTAGATCCCTTTCTCCCTGCAGCGGAAGAACTCACCAGATCTGTTGATCTCCCCCAAAATCTCCTGCTCGATGGCCGCCGAGAAGACCGTGGTTCCTGCCCCGGCCGCCGGCTCTGCCTGGTATGAGCCAGTGCTGCTGGCACCCTGCGTGACCGGGGAGAAGCTCCAGACCACGCTCCTCCTGACGGTGAGAAACGGTAATGAGCGGAAATAGACCGCACTACGGGTCGCTACCGCTGTGCCGGAGCCCACAGGCAACAACTTTTTCCCCTTCTTCATGCACAACGTCTACTCGGGGCTGGTACCTCCATTCTCCCGCTTCTTCTACACCATCCTTCACCACTATGGTGTCCATGCTCTCCATATCCATGCCAACTCCATCCTCCTTCTGTCCCTTTTCGCCTTTTTATTGTGAGGCGTTCGTGGGAGTGATGCCCTCCGTTGCCCTGTTCCGCCATTTCTTCTACCTTCGCAAGACTGGCGACGATCCGGTTGGGTGCATCGGCTTTGTTGTGGCACGGGGTGGTAATGCAATCTACCGCACCGGGAATAAGGTGGAGGATGCCGTGAAGAGGTGGGTTTTGGTGGATGCCAAGAGCTCCCAGAGCTCGCTGAAGTTGCCGAGCGCATTCGCCGTCGCCGAGAAGTGGTGGCATTTTGAGAAGATCACTGACACTTCCCTGGCGCCATCGTGAAGAAGATGTATAAGGAGCTGAAGAGCGCGAAGCTGTAGGGGCCATGCTCATCAGGGAGTTCCTGAAGCAGCGGATCGCGCCGCTTCAAGACCACCCCAGCCCTTGTGGAAGCTTGGTGGCTGAACAAGGTGTTGCTCTACCTGACGGGGAAGGACCCGAGCGACCCTTCGGAAGACTGGCTTCCGCTATACTGCCGTCATGATGCCAAGGAGGTTGTCGCGGCCATGCCTGTCTTCGACGAGCTCCGGTTCGTGCGGCTGGGGTGTTCCTTGCCGCCTACTACTTTGGTGCACCTGTCCTCCGACGGCCAATCCTCCGAGGCCACCGAGGATGATGTTGTGGAAGAATCCTCTGCCCCAGAGCAAAGGGAGCTCCTGCGCGACCTTCCTGACGATGATGGTGACAACGAGCCCCAGGTGGTGGAGGTGCCGCGCCCTTCAAGAGTCAACACGAGGTCTGGGGTGGCCTCCTCGAAGCAGCCCAAGCGAGCGGTCATGAAGAAAAGCAGGACCGCGCAAATTCCTCCGGGCAGCAGCCCACCTTCGTCGATGCCGTCTCGGGCGGCGCCAACTACAATCTCTCCTGCTCCCAAGAGCTCGGCGCCAGCTGCTCCACCCCAGCGCCTGCTGCTGAGCATGAAGAGGAGCTATGCCTTTGTCGACCAGTAAGTCTCTCCCTTAACGTTGCTTGTTGGTTCTTGAAGTGGTACTGGGCGTCTTCTCCCGTCGTTAGGCAGCAGCCGCCGAAGAAGCAAAATGAGAGTACAGAGGTTGCCGCGGTCGCAAGCGATGAAGCGGCCACCTCGGCCCTGGTGAAGAAGAGTGAAGCTGCCCCCGCAGCCCCAGAGGCAATACCATCTCCGGAGAATGTGGATGCCCATCCCCAGTAGGTACCGGTGCCCTTGTCAGGCCTGACTCCTCCTGCACCCAGCCTTGCCACGGCTTCTGAGGACAACCAGCCTCCGGAGCCCCCGGTCCTTCCTGAGGCTGAGGTTTCTTGTGCCTTGGTGCTGAGGGCGTCTCCTCCCTTGCCCAGCGCGTGGTCGAGTCATGGTACTCCTGCTCCCTTTGAGACTCTAGAAGAGGCAAGGATGGCGCTGGACCTCCTCCAGGGTGAACTTCAAGGCCCGGGTCATCATTCAGCGTAGGGACGCATGGGGCTCATCTCTGGTTGGCTCAAGGCTGATGCGTCTGTTCGCGCGGCCTAGGGTTCTATGGAGGAAGCCCAGAAGCCGCTTGGGCTGGCCGCCATGGCGCGCGACCTGGCGTGGTAGGAGGTCACAAAAGCTGAGGACCGGTGCCGCATGGCGGAGGCTGATCTGAAGGCTCTCGAGGACCGGCAGGCCGCCCAGGCCAGCCGGCTCCAGGAGCATGAGGAGAAGCTGAAGGCCCAGGAAGCTGCCATCGCCAACCAAGATGCCGAGGTGAAGAAGATGTCCTTAGAGTAGGCTGGAGAGCGCAATCGCCTGACGAAGCTAAAGGAGGAGGCGGAGGCAGCCCAAGCGGCCCTGGCCGGGGCCAAGAAGATGGCCGCCATTGAGCGCAACACCATTTCCTCCCTCAAGGCACGCTTCCACAAGGCCCAGAAGGCGCTCTTTGGAGATGACCCCTCGAGAAAGACGATGGTGATGACCCCGAGGGAGAGCCCTGCTGCTCTGCTTCCTGAAGTTGTGGCGGTGTTCGAAGATGTTGTTGACGGGTTTGCATCCTTGGTGGAAAGCAAGGCGCGCTCACTTTCTTCCTCGGCTCTGAAGTGTGTCTTCAGCCATCTTTATCTCCATGATGCCAGCTTCAACCTCTCCTCCTTCCTTACTCCGGTGGACACCGACTCTCAGGATGCTGCAGCTGCTGCCATGAAGAGCTTTGTGGACGCCATCCTGAGCAAGTACCTTGTCGTTGGTCGTCCAACTGAAGCCGGTGGAACGGGCGACGCGCACGGCGATGAGGCTTTGCTGGCGGGCAGTGGTGACACCCAAGTCTGAAGAGGTGGCCCGGCGATTCTGCTTTTGCTTGTTTATCCTGCATCATGCAACATGCCTCGGGAAGGCGTTTAAAACTATTTGTTTGGAACAATATTTCTTGTAATAGCTAGATTATGCTCCTTCAGCTTTTCCGCTTGCTTTGTTGTTCTGCGTCAGCAAAGCGCGGCCCCGCGCGTACCTCAGCCACTGTTGGGTCGTCCAGATCACTAGGATGAGCCCTAGGGGTGAGGGGCTATGTGACCAGTTACGCTCCTGAGTCGTGATGCTCAGGAGTCCTCCTTGACGTACGAACAGACCATCCTACCTTTTCCTCGCCGAGCTCTCGCTTGGGAGGGGTGTGCGAAGACCAGGCCCGCGAGGCCTAGCAAGTGGGGTACGCCAGGCTGAGTGTAGCCCCCATGCCCAGCCCCCTCGCGCTACCTTCCCGAGGGAGAGCAGCGCGATGAGGCTAGTCACCGAGCCTGAAGGTTCCCTGAGGTTAATGCGGCCGTGAGGCCACCTCCAGTTGTTTATCACCAGCGCAGAGCATAGTGCTTCCGCTCCTACACGGGCATAGCCGCTCCTCGGCAGTGTCGACAGCCAGCGCGGAGCATGGTGCTTCCACTGGTGCGTGGGAGGGGGCTCCCTCTGAGGAGAGCCCCCGAGGCGTGTACAACCCTGCCCTGACACATGGCTTGCACGAGAGGGCTGGAGGAGGTGTATATGTGCACCCGTGGGCTAGCGCGGGACTCATGAGGCCCTACCTCAAGGCGGATTGCGCCTGGTCTTGATTGGAGATGCTTGAATTGGTCCTGTGAGATGGTTAGGCAACCTGCGCCGAATGAGTTTCCTGAGGTTATTGCATGAGAAGGCAAGACACCAACGACCCCAGGAGGTGACATGAATGGGACCAGCCCACCAGATAGAGCTCAGCCGCTGGATTATCGACGCTACAGGGACAGACCCGAGCACAGACGCCGTGCCCAGTCTTCTCATGCAAAGATCCTGAAGAAAAACAACCGACGCGCGGTTCTCGTGGCCACGGGGCACCAGGTTGCGCGCGCTCACTCATCTAGTTGTGATTAGCTCATGCGAGAACAAGGCACCAAGCACCATGCGAGATGACGTACACGAGAACTGGCCTGTGAGCCAGAGGTCAGCTACTTGGGTTTAGCGACGCTGCAGGGATGGACCCGAGCACAAACGTCGTGCCAGTCCTTAATCATGAGGCAGTCGTGGGAGGGCTTGCAAGGGCGCGAGACGTTCTTAGCGACAAAGCGCCGGTCAGGCAGTCAATAATTTAGAAGTAGCTTGCAAAGGATTATAACTGGCTCTGATAAATGCAAAAGGGATACATGACGTAGGGATGGACCCACACGGACTGGGGATGATGCAACCAGAGGGGCGCCACCAAATTGAACAAACTAGGGAGATGTCACCTGGCACCATTGCTGAAGAGTTGTTGAAGTAGCCAAAAAACACGCGCCACTGAGCCATTCCTCATGAGCCACTCCGTTGCCGAGCCTCGGGAGGCTCAGAGGGACCGGAAGGCGCCTGAAGGTGCTCCTCCATATCCGACAGGATCGCTTTGTGTCTAGCCTTGCAAGCCGTCAGAGCGTCCCTCATGCAGCGCTAGAACGCCTCAGCCACGCTCGCCAGGCCAAAAGGCATGCAGACGTAGTTGTGAGGCAGACCCTCGCATCGGCCGGCATGCGACGGCCACAAGAGCTACCGAGACACGGCCCTGTTGAGCCCGGGAATGTCGATGCAGACGCGGAACTCCTTACCCTCGCCAGGGTACTGAGCCGCGCCATGCGGCAGGTGACGATCACCTTGCAGAACTCTTCCTTCTTGAATCTCCTCGACTGCCTTGTTGATGAACTCCTGAATGCCTGGTGCCCAATGCCTGCTGCCTTCTCCTAGGAAGTTTGCTCTAAAGAGCACCTCCACATGGTGCCCGAGCGCCACTCTCACGACATTGGCTAGAAATGAGACCCTCCAAAGGAGAGCCCCCGAGCCCAGCCTGAGAGGAGCGCCGGGCGAGCCTTCTATGCGATGGGTGAAGGTGCCGCCTTCGGAGACGCGAGGCTTAGCGCTCCGTCCTCGGGTGATGCTTCCTCACGAGACCCTTGGCCCATCTGTGGCTTCTTCGTCTTGGGGGTGACCTCAGGAGGGAGGGCACCGTCTTTGTCTTCTGGGTTCTCAACTGCTGCAGCCTGGAAGGCATGCTCGAGGGAGCACACTGCATCCTTCTCATGGCAGGCGACCGTGATGATGCTGCCACTTCCTGGCAACTTGAGGACGTTGTAGCTGTGGTGTGTGGAGGCCATGAACTTGGCCAGCGCTAGGTACCCTAGGATGGCGTTCTAGTGCAGGCGGATGTTGGCGACGTCGAAGTCAATGAGCTCAGTGCGGTAGTTGTTGCGCTTGCCGAAGGTGACAGGGAGGCAAACTTGCCCAATCAGAGATGTCGATCCGTCGGTCACTCCTGAGAATGGCTTGGTGGGGTGCAGCTGATAGTACGGCACCTGGAGCCTGTCGAACGTCTTAACGGAGAGAACACTGAGCCCTGCTCCACCATCGATGATGGTTTTGGTGACAATCACGTTGCTGATGACGGGGGAGCAGAGCATGGGGAGCGCGCCAGCGGTGGCCGTGCACTTGAGCCGGTCTGAGGAGTCGAAGGTGATGGCGCACATGGACCACTTGAGAGGGCGAGTTGCTTCAGGATTGGGGAGCGCTGCATTCACCTCGCGCGCAAACTGCTTGAAGACACGATGGGAAGCCGGGGCCTGTGAGCCGCCTAAGATGCTGGCAATGGCCCGAGGCTCCTGGGAGCCCCAGCCTCCTCGTCCTGGTGGTGATCCTCGTTCCTCCTTGGCAGTGGAGGCAGAGGAGGCAAAGCCTTGTTGCCCTGAGGGTGGTCCTCACGAGGCTACTCCCTCCAGTTGCCCTCGCAATGCTGGTCGTGCCATTCCTGATGGCGGTCGTCTCCATCCCAGCATCCTCCACCTCGTCCCCCTCCGCGCCCGTAGCCTCGATCGTTGTGCTCGGGGCGTCGACCGAGGTGCCCGTCACGGAGAGCCCTGAGCTCCTGGCAGTCGCTGGTGTTATGGTTGTAGACACTATGGAAGGCGCAGAACGCCCGCTTGCCCTTGGATGACTCAGGGTGGTCGCAGCCGCGCTTGGTCTCAGGCTTGGCCGCCAACACGGCTGGCCCCTTGCGCTTCGTGTCCTTGGTCGTGCTCTTCTTGTCTTCTGGATCAGCATCAGGGAGCTCGAGGAGTGAGAGGCGTCCCTCCTCAGCCCTTGCACATTTGTTCGCCATGTTGAACATCTCCAGAGTGGTGCAGAGATCCTCGTGGATGGCTAGCTCCTCCTTCATCTTGAAATCACGGACGCCATCGGTGAATGTGGAGATGATGGCATCGTCAGACACCTTGGGGAACTTGAGACGAACTTTGTTGAAGTACTGGATATACTTATACAGGGTCTCTCCAGGTTGCTGCTTGACGTGGCGCAGGTCGCTCGCGGCCGGCGGACGGTCATGAGTGTCTTGGAAGTTGGCGATGAAGCGGCTGCACATCTCCTCCTAGGAACAAACCGACCCCTCGGTCAGGTTTAGGAGCCAAGAACGCGCGCCATCCTTGAGGGCCATTGGGAACTGATGTGTACTACACAACCTTCTTCTTGTAGACGTTGTTGGGCCTGCAAGTGCACATGTTTGTAGGATAGTAGCAAATTTCCCTCAAGTGGATGACCTAAGGTTTATCAATCCGTGGGAGGCGTAGGATGAAGATGGTCTCTCTCAAACAACCCTGTAACCAAATAACAAAGAGTCTCTTGTGTCCCCAACACACCCAATACAATGATAAATTGCATAGGTGCACTAGTTCGGCGAAGAGATGGTGATACAAGTGCAATATGGATAGTAGATATAGGTTTTTGTAATCTGAAAATATAAAAACAGCAAGGTAACTAATGATAAAAGTGAGCGTAAATGGTATTGCAATGATAGGAAACAAGGCCTAAGGTTCATACTTTCACTAGTGCAAGTTCTCTCAACAATAATAACATAGATAGATCATATAACAAGCCCTCAACATGCAACAAAGAGTCACTCCAAAGCCACTAATAGCGGAGAAAAAACGTAGAGATTATGGTAGGGTACGAAACCACCTCAACGTTATTCTTTCATATCGATCTATTAAAGAGTTCGTACTAGAATAACACCTTAAGACACAAATCAACCAAAACCCTAATGTCACCTAGATACTCCATTGTCACCTCAAGTATCCGTGGGCATGATTATACGATATGCGTCACACAATCTCAAATTCATCCAACCAACACAAAGTACTTTAAAGAGTGCCGTAAAGTTTCTACAGGAGAGTCAAGAAAACGTGTTCTAACCCCTATGCATAGGTTCATGGGTGGAACCCGCAAGTTGGTCACCAAAACATACATCAAGTGGCACGTGATATCCCCTTGTCACCACAGATAAACACGGCAAGACATACATCAAGTGTTCTCAAATCAAAGACTCAATCTGATAAGATAAGTTCAAGAGGGAAACTCAATTCATCACAAGAGAGTAGAGGGGGAGAAACATCATAAGATCCAACTATAATAGCAAACCTCGCGATACATCAAGATCGTGCCATAGAGAGAACACGAGAGAGAGAGATCAAACACATAGCCACTGGTACATACCCTCAGCCCCGAGGGTGAACTACTCCCTCCTCATCATGGAGAGCGCTGGGATGATGATGATGGTCACCGGTGATGGGTTGCCCCTCCGGCAGGGTGCCGGAATGGGCTCCCAAGAGGTTTTTGGTGCTTACAGAGGCTTACGTCGGCAGAACTCCCGATCTATCTTGATATTCGATGTTTTTAGGGTACGTAGGCTTATATAGGCGAAAGAAGTCGGTCGGGAGGTGCTCGAGGGGCCCACGAGACAGGGGGGCGCGCCCTCCTATCTCGTGGCTGCCTCGAGGATCTTCTGACGTGAACTCCAAGTCTCCAGGATCATATTCTTCCAAAAAATCACGCTGCCGAAGGTTTCATTCCTGTTGGACTTCGTTTGATATTCCTTTTCTTCGAAATACTGAAACAGACAATAAAACAACAATATGGGCTGGGCCTCCAGTTAATAGGTTAGTCCCAAAAGTAATATAAAAGTGTATAATAAAGCCCGTAATCATTCAAAACAGATAATAAAATAGCATGAATGCTTCATAAATTATAGATACGTTGGAGACGTATCAACATCCCCAAGCTTAATTCCTACTCGTCCTCGAGTATGTAAATGATAAAATAAAGAATTTATGAAGTGTGAATGCTAGAAGGTGCACAAGTTTGATCAATAATAATTTCAATCACCTTTTCTAGCATGATAATATGTCATAACAGTAGTTCATCTCATAAAACTTCTCACGATAAAGTAACAAGCCATTCACATGTTAAAGCATAGACCATAAACTTTCTTGAAAACTAGCAAACTTCATTCCCAATCATCAAAAAATTGCAATTCATCTTATTTTCAGGAATAGCAAACTCCATATACTCAACTATCATATAGTCTTCTACAATTGCTAACACTCACGCAATACTAATGGTTATGGAGTTTCAATCGGACACTGAGAAAGATAGGGGCTTATAGTGTTGCCTCCCAACGTATTCACCTTTGGGTGATGTCAACAATAATAGTTCATGCTAACTGACATCCAATTGGATATATATATCAGGATCTTCCCAACATGAGGTACTTGCCAAAGGATAAAATGAAAAAGGGAAAGGTGAAGATCACCTTGACTCTTGCATAAAAGTAAAATACATAAAGTAAAAGATAGGCCCTTCGCTGAGAGAAGCAGAGGTTGTCATGCGCTATTAAGGTTGGATGCACAAAATCTTAATGCGAATGAACGTCACTTTATATTGCCACTTGTATATGGACCTTTATTATGTAGTCCATCACTTTTATTGCTTACATAACAAGAGATCGTATAAAGCTATTTTCTTCACACCAAAAGATCATACATATTTAGAGAGCAATTTTTATTGCTTGCACCGATGACAACTTACTTGAAGGGTCTGACTGAATCCATAGGTAGGTATGGTGGAATCTCATGGAAGAACTGGGTTTAAGGATATTTGGAAGCACAAGTAGTATCTCTAATTGGTGCAAGGAATTTTGGCTAGCATGAGGGGGAAAGGAAAGCTCAACATGTTTGAATGATCCATGAAAATATACTTTAACTGAGATGTCGGAAAACATAAACCATTACGTTGTCTTCCTTCTCCAACATCAACTCTTTAGCATGTCATACTTAATGAGTGCTCCCAATTATAAAAGATGTCTAGGATAGTGTATTTATATATGAAATCTCTCTTCCTTCAATATTATTTCATGAATTGTTCAAATGACCAATACAATGCTTGCTAACCTTCAATAAATTTACAACCTCAACTTTTTAGATGTGAAGTCATTACTCCCCATGGGATAAGGAAATGATACATATATAATTTCAGATTTATGACAATCAACTCATTCAACCATTTACTCATAGGATATAAGTGAAGCACACGAGTAAATTGACAAACTACTCCAAAAAGATATAAGTGAAGATCAATGAGTAGCTAAATAATTATGTAACTATATGAAGACTCACTCTCATTTAAGAATTTCAGATCTTGGTATTCTATTCAAACAGCAAGCAAAACAAAATAAAATGACACTGCAAGGATAGCACAACTCATGTGAAGAAGCAAAAACTTAGGCTCAACCGATACTAACCGATAGTTGTTGAAGAAGAAAGGTGGGATGCCTAACGGGGCATCCCCAAGCTTAGATGCTTGAGACATGTTGAAATATTATCTTGGGGTGCCTTGGGCATCCCCAAGCTTGAACTTTTGTGTGTCCTTAATTCCTCTCATATCATGGTTTCTCTTTTTCTCAAAGGCTTCATCCACAAGAAACTCAACAAGAACTCGTGAGATTGGTTAGTATAAACCAATGCAAAACCTTATATCATTTTCTACTGTAACAAATCACTAAAATTATTATTAAAAATTGCATACTAAATGCCTCTACATATTTAATACTCCTATCCTCAAATAGAATCATTAAACAAGCAAACATATGCAAACAATGCAAACATAACAACAATCTGTCAAAACAGTACAGTCTGTAAAGAATGCAAGATTCATCATACTTCCCTAACTCCAAAAATTATGAAATAAAATTCCCGCTGTAGTAAATTTATCAGAGCTCATTATTAAAAAGGTTTCAACATTATATCATTCTCTGAGTTTTCTAGGGAATTTTTCCAACAGCGGTAAACTTTCTGTTTTCAAACAGCAACATGTATACTAGCAAAATAAGCATGGTAAAGGCTATCCTTGACATTTTTATTGAAACTAAAGATGCAAAACATTATTATAAATAAAATCAATCAAATACTAGCGGAAGAAAATGATGCTCGAAGCAAAACACATATCATGTGGTGAATAAAAATATAGCTCCAAGTAAAGTTACCGATGAATGAAGACGAAAGAGGGGATGCCTTCCAGGGCATCCCAAGCTTAGGTCTTGGTTGTCCTTGAATATTGCCTTGGGGTTCCTTGGGCATCCCCAAGCTTAGTCTCTTGCCACTCCTTATTCCATAGTCCATCGAATCTTTACCCAAAACTTGAAAACTCCACAACACGAAACTCAACAGAAAACTAGTAAGCTCCGTTAGTATAAGAAAATAAAACCACCACATAGGTACTGTAATGATCTCATTGTAAATTCATATTGGTGTAATATTTACTGTATTCCAACTTATCTATGGTTCATACCCTCCAATACTACTCAAAGATTCATCAAAATAAGCAAACAACACATAGAAAATAGAATCTGTCAAAAACAGAACAGTCTGTAGTAATCTGTATCAAATGTATTCTTCTGGAACTCCAAAAATCCTACATCATAACATCCAACTATAATAGCAAAGCTTGCGATACATTAAGAACGTGCCATAGAGAGAACATGAGAGAGAGATCAAACACATAGCTACTGGCATACCCTCAGCCCCGAGGGTGAACTACTCCCTCCTCGTCATGGAGAGTGCCGGGATGATGAAGATGGCCACCGGTGATGGGTTCCCCCTCCGGTAGGGTGCCGGAATGGGCTACCGAGAGGTTTTTGGTGCCTATAGAGGCTTGCGGCGGTGAACTCCCGATCTATCTTGATATTCGATGTTTTTAGGGTACGTAGGCTTATATAGGTGAAAGAAGTTGGTCGGGAGGTGTTCGAGGGGCCCACGAGACAGGGGGCGCGCCCTACAGGGGGGCGCCCTCCTATATCGTGGCTGCCTCGAGGATCTTCTGACGTGAACTCCAAGTCTCCAGGATCATATTCTTCCAAAAAATCACGCTGCCGAAGGTTTCATTCTGTTTGGACTTCGTTTGATATTCCTTTTCTTCGAAATACTGAAACAGGAAATAAAACAGCAATATGGGTTGGGCCTCCGGTTAATAGGTTAGTCCCAAAAGTAATATAAAAGTGTATAATAAAGCCCGTAATCATTCAAAACAGATAATAAAATAGCATGAATGCTTCATAAATTATAGATACGTTGGAGACGTATCAGGAACCAGTTTGCCATGATCTTCTCGTCGCCGTTGGCTGCCTCGATGCTCAGCTCGTAGAGCTATAGGAACTCGGCAGGGTCTGCGGTGCTGTCGTAGCATGGAGGCAGGTCAGGCTTGAACTTGCTCGGCCAGACGAATTTGCAGGGCTCCGCAGTGAACACGCGTCATCCTGCTGTGGCCACTTGAGGTCGTTGAGGGGGAGGAACGTGGTCCTGGTGCACGCGCACCGCCACCTCCTATGGTGGCAAGCGAGCCTAGCGCGCTTCTCCTTGGGGATGTTGCACCACTTGGCAGCTCACATCATCCCGAGCCGGCGCCGGGCACTGCGGGTCGTGCTGTGGAGCCATATGCCTTGGCTCGATGATTGCGCCCCGGGCTGGAGGTGGAGGATCCCCATGCACGATGTCGCCCGCTTCAGGTGGTTGCCGAGGTAGTGAGCGAGCCGGCCCATCGGAGCCCCCGTGCGCGACGCTGATGAGCTCGGCGATCCGCTTGAGCCACTCCTCGTAGAGATCACCCACTGGACGGTAGCGAAGAAGCTCCCGCGCCATGAGCAGAGCGGTCTGCGTGTCCACCTGGCCGCAGCGCGCGTGGGATGACGAAGCTGCTGGGGTCAGTGATGGAGTAGCGGTGCGGCCGTCACGGCGCACCGGTGGGTGCAGCGATGAAGCTTGTTGCTCGTGGCTGGCAGGGCCCGTGGCGGTGTTGGGCACTGGAGAAGGAGCACGGCGGGCACAGCCGTCACCCGCCAGAGCCGTCTGAGCGATGCAGGTGGCGACCGCAGCCCAATGCTCGGTGCGAGCCCTGCATGCGTCGGCCATGGAGGTGTCCGAGCGGTGGTGGATCGAACAACGGGAGAGAGGATCCGACGCACCACTACCTGGCGTGCCAAATGTCGGATTTAGGGATCCGACAACCCATGAGAGGTTCGAACTCTGGGGTGCGTGCGGAGATCTCAACCTGCCCAGCCTGCCTACTAGCGTTCCTCCTAAGCCTAGCGCATCGACCTCAAAGAGACATAAAGACACAGAGATTTATACTGGTTCGGGCCACCGTTGTGGTGTAATACTCTAATCTAGTGTGGTGTGGTGGATTGCCTCGAGGGGCTATGGGTGAACTAGTACAGAGTATGAACAAGCCTCAGGAGGTGAGGTGTTCTTGAGCTGGTGTGGTGCTCTACTTGTTCTGATCATTGTCCCCCTCTATGGTGGTGTCTAGGTCCTACATATAGTGGCCTTGGTCCTCTTCCCAAATATGAGCGGGAAGGGATTCCACAATCGCGGGATTTGAAAGGGGACAAGTAGTACAGTCTATCCTCACAAAAGTAGCCTTCGTCTGCGAAAAATCTCTGGTCGTGACGCTGCAGTGGGCTCGGTGATGACCTCCGTCCTGCCGTCCTGGTGGTCTTCATCTTGTTGCACCAGAATGGAAACCTTTGGCTGATTCCTCGGGACTCCGCGCCTGTGGCTTGCCTCCCTTGCACCGAGGAGGAAACATGCGCCCTGCACTCGCCTGGCGCCCGCCTGGCCTTGGTCGTCATGGCTCATGTCAGCCGACCCTCATGAGATAACTTGCATAGAACTCTCTGCCCCTCAGGAGCCCTCCTAAGGAGGCCACTTTCTTCGAGGGTCTTGGCGTCGTCCGCCTCGCGAGGCTTGGCCCCTCGCGAGGGTCTTGCGGTGTTGGTATTGATGCCGGGCCGTACCAGGCCGCCGATGGAGTCACGCGGTGGGCTACAGGCAGGCAGGGCTGGGTACCCCGGAATCTAGGACACCGACAGATGCCATTACTGGCTCTGTTGCTTGGATCCCAAGACCTCTATTCAAGGGCGCATAACCGGAGGGTTGCAAGAAGGAGCGGTGGGAGGAATGGCGAGGCCGGTGGTGCTGGATCGTAGAAAAAGAGCCAAAACCGTTTTGCGAGGTCCGTCGGAGTCCACTGGTCCATGGTGGGGACTGGAGCGATTTTGATCCCAACGATGGGAAGCTCACGGTGGCTACCACCAGAATCCTCCGCCTCGTCTCTGTCGGGCTCACCCTGGAGATGATTGGGGACGACTTCATCCGTCGCTGTATTGCTCCTCTGCAAAAGAAGGGGAGGCCGACCTGGGATTTCAAGAACGCGACAGATATCATGAGGTTCCGCCCTGGATTGAAGCATAACTTCACAGTGATGCAGCATGCGTTCGTTTGCCAGAGGCTCTTTCAGCTCAAGATTGACAAGGACGGCAACGCTGAGAGGACCGACTAGGCCGCAAAGGACGGCAAGACCGGCCACCCATTCCGCCTGATCGAGATCATTGCTACGATGCCCTCCTTCAATGCCCATGGCCTTGATCCAACCTGGGCCGAGCCAGCGGCAGAGTTGGTGCAGCAGTTCTTCGACAACTTGTTGGAGGGCACCGTCCATGTCGGCCAGAGCTCATCCGCCCCACCACTCGCAAAGACGTGGCACACATTGCTGCTAGGGCAGAGGAGGCAGCACTTGCCGCAGAGGCCAGTAGCTGTGGCACTGTGGAGGACGAGGCCGAAGAGGCTGAGGAGGAGCAACGATTCCTTAAGTGGGTGGGGCCTGCCGGGGAGACCAGCGGTGCTGGCGTCGGGGTTCCCCTTGCCGCAGAGGCAGCCGAAGAGTCAGCCGAGGAGGCGTCCGAGCCCTTGGCCCCAAAGAAGAGACGCGTCTTGCAGCGGACCGGCTCTGGCGAGCTAGTCCGCCGCATCAAGGCCACGCAGCTCAGGTGCAGTCCATGCGCCATACGAGGCACGCGATTGCGGAGGCGCTGGAGGAGGCCATAGCAGCGAAGACAGCTGCAGCCGCTCCTTCCTCTTCGACCAGACGTGTTGCGGCTTCTTCCTCGGTCGAGCGCGTAAAGACCCCGTCTCCTTCCCCGGCGGGCTCCGTCCCAGCAGCCAAATACGACCTTGGGTTGTTCAGCCAGAGGAAGGAGAGGAGGGCAAAGGAAGAGGACGAGTATGTACTCTGCTTCCCCCATCTACTCTTTGATCCCTTACTTGAATCGCTTCATCTTGACTTGATCTCACCGTTACACGGACACGGAGACGCTGGCTCAGAGGGTGAGAAGAGGTAGGGCATTGATGAGTGTTGAACCCCCGACAAGCGCTCCTCATGCATCGGGGATGATCTTCATCAACCCGGAGTCCAGCCCCCGGCGCAGCCCCCATTCTAGCCCCCAGCGTAAGTTTATCACTTATTTCTTGCCAACGGGCGTTGGAGAGTGTCTTCTTATTGATGACCTTGCCAGACCTGCAAGAGGGGAGCATCAGCAGAAGGAGACACTAAGGGCCATCCCAAACACACCAACCCCATCGACTACGCAGACCAGGGGGGCGTCCCCGGCAAGGGCACCCACCAACGAGCCCATGCGCTCGGAGGAGGAGGTGGCGGGCATAGGTGCTTGATGACCCACAACTGTAGGGGATCTATCATAGTCCTTTCGATAAGTAAGAGTGTCGAACCCAACAAGGAGAAGAAGGAAATGACAAGCGGTTTTCAGTAAGGTATTCTCTGTAAGCACTGAAATTGTAGGTAACAGATAGTTTTGTGATAAATAATTTGTAACGGGTAACAAGCAATGAAAGTAAATAAGGCGCAGCAAGGTGGCCCAATCCTTTTTGTAGTAAAGGACAACCTAGACAAGTTCTTATAATGAGAAAAGCGCTCCCGAGGACACATGGCAATTATCGTCAAGCTAGTTTTCATCACGCTCATATAATTCGCGTTCGTTACTTTGATAATTTGATATGTGGGTGGACCGGTGCTTGGTTACTGCCCTTTCTTGGACAAGCATCCCACTTATGATTAACCCCTATTGCAAGCATCCGCAACTACAAAAGAAGTATTAAGGTAAACCTAACCATAGCATGAAACATATGGATCCAAATCAGCCCCATACGAAGCAACTTAGGGTTTAAGCTTCTGTCACTCTAGCAACCCATCATCTACTTATTACTTCACAATGCCTTACTCTAGGCCCAAATAATGGTGAAGTATCATGTAGTCAACATTGACATAACACCACTAGAGGAGAGACAACATACATCTCATCAAAATATCGAACGAATACCAAGTTCACATGACTACTAATAGCAAGACTTCTCCCATGTCATCGGGAACAAACAAAACTACTCACAAAGCATATTCACGTTCATAATCAGAGGGGTATTAATATGCATTAAGGATCTAAACATATGATCTTCCACCAAATAGACCAACTAGCATCAACTACAAGGAGTAATCAACACTACTAGCAACTAACAGGTACCAATCTGAGGTTTTGGTACAAAGATTGGACACAAGAGCTGAACTAGGGTTTGAGAGGAGATGGTGCTGGTGAAGATGTTGATGGAGATTGCCCCCCTCCCGATGAGAGGATCGTTGGTGATGACGATGGTGATGATTTCCCCCTCCCGGAGGGAGGTTTCCCCGGCAGAACATCTCCACCGGAGCCCTAGATTAGTTCCGCCAAGGTTCCGCCTCGTGGCAGCGGAGTTTCGTCCCGTAAGCTTGTCTCTCATTTTTTCCAGGGTAAAAAGACCTCATATAGCAGAAGATGGGCACCGGAGGGCTGCCAGGTGGCCCACGAGGCAGGGGGGCGCGCCCCCCACCCTCGTGGGTGGTGGGTGGCCCCCTCAGGTATTTCTTTCGATGGATATTTTTCATTAATTCCCAAAATGACTTTCGTGGAGTTTCAGGACTTTTGGATCTGTGCATAATAGGTCTCCAATATTTGCTCCTTTTCCAGCCCAGAATCCCAGCTGCCGGCATTCTCCCCCTTCATGTAAACCTTGTAAAATAAGAGAGAATAGCCATAAGTATTGTGACATAACGTGTAATAACAGCCCATAATGCAATAAATATTGATATAAAAGCATGATGCAAAATGGACGTATCAACTCCCCCAAGCTTAGACCTCGCTTGTCCTCAAGCGGAAGCCGATATCGAAGAATATGTCCACATGTTTAGAGATAGAGGTGTCGATAAAAATAAAATATGGACATGAGGGCATCATGATCATTCTTATAACAGCAACATATATATATATATATATTGTCATATGATTTCTTATGCTCAAGTAACAATCTATTCACAATGTCAAGTATGAATCAGAAACTTTATTGAGAACTAACAAACTATAATCTCAGTCATTGAAGCAACTGCAATTTATCGTATCATAGGAAAGAGTCAACATAAGAGCTTTTCAGCAAGTCCACACACTCAACTATCATTTAGTCTTTCACTATTGCTAACACTCACGCAATACTTATGGTTATGGAGTTTTAATCGGACATAGAGAAAGATAGGGGCTTATAGTGTTGCCTCCCAACCTTTTACCACAAGGGTAATATCAACAATAATAGTTCATGCTAACTTACATCCAATTGGATATATGTATCAGGATCTTTCCAACACAAGGTGCTTGCCAAAGGATAAAATGGAAAAGGGAAAGGTGAAGATCACCTTGACTCATGCATAATGTAAAAGATGGGCCCTTCACAGAGGGAAGCAGTGGTTGTCCTGTGCTTTTATGGTTGGATGCACGAAATCTTAATGCGAAAGAACATCACTTTATATTGCCACTTGTGATATGAACCTTTATTATGCGGTCCATCGCTTTTATTACTTCCATATCACAAGATCGTATAAAGCTTATTTTCTCCACACTAATAAGTCATACATATTTAGAGAGCAATTTTTATTGCTTGCAACATGACAACTTACTTGAAGGATCTTACTCAATCTATAGGTAGGTATGGTGGACTGTCATGGCAAAACTGGGTTTAAGGAGGTTTGGAAGCACAAGTAGTATCTCTACTTGGTGCAAGGAATTTGGCTAGCATGAGGGGTAAAGGCAAGCTCAACATGTTTGAATGATCCATGACAATATACTTTAACTGAGATGTGAGAAACCATAACCCATTACGTTGTCTTCCTTGTCCAACATCAACTCTTTAGCATGTAATACTTTAATGAGTGCTTACAATCATAAAAGATGTCCAAGATAGTATATTTATATGTGAGGACCTCTCTTTCTTTATTACTTCCTATTAATTGCAATGATGATGAAAACTATGTCTGCCAACTCTCAACAACTTTTATGTATCATACTCTTTATATGTGAAGTCATTACTATCATTAGATCAATATGGTCTCTTGATTTCCTTTTGTTATTTTTCTTCCTCAGGATCATAGCAAGATAGCAAAGCCCTTGACTCAACACTAATCTTTATTATATAGCTCACAGACTCAATTACATAGAGGGATAACAAAGCAAAAATCAAAACTAATTCATTCCAAAACTTTATTCTACTAGATCAAGATATTACCAAAAGGATCGAACTAAGAAAAACGGTAAAGATAGGAGTGTGATGGTGATACGATACCGGGGCAACTCCCCCAAGCTTGGCAGTTGCCAAGGGGAGTGCCCATACCCATGTGAGTATGTCCTCGGAGGTGATGAAGATGGAGTTGTTGATGGATGTGGGCTTGTCGTCCGTCTTCCAAGGCATAGGCTCACCATCATAGAAGGATGATCAAGTCTCCGGGATCCTCAAATCTGCAGCCAAAATCATCCTCTTGAATCTATATTCATACTCATAGTTTTGGTTTTGCAGGTCATAGATCTAGGCTTGGAGGTGCTCGATTTTCTCTTGAAGCTTGAAGATGGTCTCCCCAATGTTCTTGGCGTCCAACTTGTGGTTGTTGGTGAATTCCGCGATCATCATCTGTTTGGCATTGAGTCCATGTTCCACCATCCCTTCGCACTTGAAAACTGGTTGTTCCATTGTTTCGATCTTTGTCTCCACGCTTCCGGTATTCCTTGGTCCCTCCACATCGCGGATGTGCAGCACCCCCTCACGCATCTCAATGGTTTGAGGGTGATGCAGCAGCTCCGCGAGGTAGGGGTTGATGACCCTCTCGAAAAACTTGTCCTTGGGGGCGCTTGAGGACGTCATGGTGCTCTAGACCTGTCAAAAAAACTGCTCGAAACAAAGACGGAGGATATTTGCGTGATACGATGGTCAAAACCTTCGGGAGATTATATAATGAATTTTTACCGACCAAAAGAAGTATCGTGCAAGAAAACGGAGTCCAGAGAGCACACGAGGTGCCCACGAGGCAGGGGGCGCGCCCAGGGAGGTAGGCAACGCCCTCCACCCTCGTGGATGCCTCGTGTCCTTCTCGGACTACTTCTTATTTTCCTATTTTCTTGAATATTCCAAAACGGAGAAAATTGCTATTAGAACTATTTTGGAGTCGGTTTACTTACCGTACCACATACCTATTCCTTTTTGGAGTCTGAAACACTCTGGAAAGTGTCCATTATGTATTCCTCTGGGGTTACGGTTTCAATAACATTAGTTTCAACATTTATATGATTACCTGAGATATTATGTTTGATTCTTTGACCGTTCACCACCTTCGGATTTGTGCCTTCGAAGTTGTTAATTTTTATGGCACCGAAATGATAGACCTCCTTGATAACATAAGGACCTTCCCGTTTAGAGCAAAGTTTTCCTGCAAAAAATTCTTAAACGAGAGTTGAATAGCAACACATAATCACCTATGTTAAACTCACACTTTTGTATCCTTTTGTCATGCCATCTTTTAACTTTTTCTTTAAACAGTTTGGCATTCTCGTAAGCCTGGGTTCTCCATTCATCAAGTGAGCTAATGTCAAATAACCTCTTCTCACCAGCAAGCTTGAAATCATAATTGGGCTCTTTAATAGCCCAATATGCCTTATGTTCTAGTTCGAGAGGTAAGTGACATGATTTTCCATAAACCATTTTATATGGAGACATACCCATAGGATTTTTATTTGCAGTTCTATAGGCCCATAATGCATCATCAAGTTTCTTGGGACAATTCTTTCTAGATCTATTAACAGTCTTTTGCAAAATCAATTTGAGCTCTCTATTACTCCATTCTACTTGACCACTAGACTGTGGGTGATAAGGGGATACAATTATATGATTAACATCATACTTAGCAAGCATTTTACGAAAAGCACCATGAATAAAATGTGAACCACCATCAGTCATTAAATATCTAGGGACTCCAAACCTCGGAAAAATAACTTCTTTAAGCATCTTAATAGAGGTGTTATGATCAGCACTACTAGCTGGAATAGCTTCTACCCACTTAGTAACGTAATCAACAGCAACTAAAATATGTGTATAGCCATTAGAGGCAGGAAAAGGTCCCATATAATCAAAGCCCCAACCTTCAAACGGTTCAATAACAAGAGAATAATTCATAGGTATTTCTTGACGTCTACTAATATTGCCAATTCTTTGACATTCATCACAAGAGAAGACAAACTTACGGGCATGTTTGAAGAGAGTAGGCCAATAAAAACCGGATTGCAATACCTTATGTGCAGTTCCATCTCAAGCGTGGTGTCCTCCATATGCCTCAGAGTGACACTTGTGTAGGATCTGTTCCTGTTCATGCTCAGGTACACAATGTCTAATAACACCATCTACTCCTTCTTTATAAAGGTGTGGGTCATCCCAGAAGTAATGTCTTAAATCATAGAAAAACTTTTTCTTTTGCTGGTATGTGAAACTAGGTGGCATAAATTTAGCAACAATGTAATTAGCATAATCAACATACCATGGAGCAGTATGAGAAGCATTTATGACAGCTAATTGTTCATCAGGAAAGCTATTATCAATAGGTAGTGGGTCATCAAGAACATTCTCTAACCTAGACAAGTTGTCTGCAACGGGGTTCTCAGATCTCTTTCTATCAATAATATGGAAATAAAATTCTTGTAGCAAGAGAACCCATTTAATAAGTCTAGGTTGAGCATCTTTCTTTTCCATAAGATATTTAATAGCAGCATGATCAGTGTGAATAGTTACTTTAGAATCGACAGTATAAGGTGTGAACTTGTCATAAGCAAATACAACTGGTAAGGATTCTTTTTTAGTAGTGGCATAATTTCTCTGAGCAGTGTCTAGAGTTTTACTAGCATATTGAATAACATTTAGTTTATTATCAACACTTTGCCCTAGAACAACACCTACAGCATAATTGCTAGCATCACACATAATTTCAAAGGGTAAATTCCAATCAGGTGGCTGAACAATAGGTGTAGAAATCAAAGCGTTCTTAAGTATTTCAAATGCTTCTACACAATCATCATCAAAGACAAAAGGAATATCTTTTTTCAATAAATTAGTCAGAGGCCTAGAGATTTTAGAAAAGTCCTTAATGAACCTCCTATAAAAACCGGCATGACCAAGGAAATTTCTTATACCTTTAATGTCCTTGGGACACGACATCTTTTCAATAGCATCAACTTTAGCTTTATCAACTGCAATACCTCTTTCAGAAATTTTATGCCCCAAGACAATGCCTTCATTAACCATAAAGTGGCACTTTTCCCAATTCAAGACGAGACTAGTATCTTCACATCTCTGCAAAAATCGATCAAGGTTGCTCAAGCAATCATCAAAAGAGGATCCATAAACGGAGAAATCATCCATGAATACTTCACAAATCTTTTCACAAAAGTCAAAGAATATAGCCATCATGCATCTTTGAAAGGTAGCAGGTGCATCACATAAACCAAAAGGCATACGTCTATAAGCAAAGGTACCGAAAGGGCAAGTAAACGTAGTTTTTGCTTGATCCTCCGCTGACACGGGTATTTGAGAGAAACCAGAGTAACCATCTAGAAAGCAAAAATGTGTATGTTTGGATAGTCTTTCTAGCACTTGATCAATAAAAGGTAAAAGGTAATGATCTTTTTAGTAGCTTTATTTAATTTACGGAAATCAATTACCATCCTATAACCTGTAAAAAATTTTTGCGGGATCAATTCATCTTTATCATTAGGAACAACAGTAATACCTCCCTTCTTAGGGACACAATGGACAGGACTTACCCACTGACTACCAGTAATGGGATAAATTATACCTGCCTCAAGGAGCTTTAGTATTTCCTTTCTCACCACTTCTTTTAACTTAGGATTTAACTGTCGTTGGTGATCAATAACTGGATTAGCGTCTTCCTCCAATTTTATTTTGTGTTGGCATAAAGTGGGACTAATGCCCTTAAGATCATCAAGAGTATATCCAATAGCAGCACGGTGCTTCTTCAAAGTTTTCAATAATCTTTCCTCTTCCTGCTCTAAAAGGTTAGAACTAATAATAAAAAGATATATCTTCTTTTCATGAAGATAAGCATATATAAGAGTATCAGGTAATGGTTTCAGCTCAAACATGGGATCAACCTTGGGTGGAGGAGGATCCCCTAGGATTTCAACAGGCAAGTTGTCTTTCAAAATAGGTCCCTGTTTAAAGAATACTTCATCTATTTCCCTTCTTTCATTCATAAACATATCATTTTCATGGTCTAGCAAATATTATTCTAAAGGATCTGTAGGAGGCACGGCAATAGAAGCAAGACAAATTATTTCATCCTTACTAGGCAATTCTTTATCATGGGGTTGTCTACAAAACTTAGCAAAATTGAACTCATGAGACATATCCCCTAAGCCAATTGTAACAACATCCTTTTCGTAATCTATCTTAGCATTAACAGTATTCAAGAAGGGTCTACCAAATATAATGGGACAAAAGTCATCTTGCGGGGAACCAAGAACAAGAAAATCAGCAGGATATTTAACTTTCCCACACAAGGCTTCAACATCTCTAACAATCCCAATTGGTGAAATAGTATCTCTATTTGCAAGCTTAATTGTGACATCAATTTATTCTACCTCAGCAGGTGCAATATCATGCATAATTTCTTCATATAAGGAATAAGGTATTGCACTGGCACTAGCACCCATATCACATAAGCCATGATAACAATGATCTCCTATTTTAACAGAAATAACAGGCTTGCCTACAATAGGACTACATTTCTTAGCATCGGGTCTAGCAATTCTAGTAGCTTCATCACAAAAGTAAATAACATTCCCATCAATATTATCGGCCAAGAGATCTTTAATGATAGCAATACTAGGTTCAACTTTAATTTGCTCGGGTGGTGTATACGTTCTAGTATTACTCTTACGAACCACAGTTGAAGCTTTAGCATGATCCTTTATCTTAACAGGGAAAGGTGGTTTCTCAACATAAGTAGTAGGAACAATAGGATCATTATAACTGATAATCTTTTCTTCAACTGTAACAGGTGCAACTACTTTTAGTTCAGCGGGAGCATCATATTTAAACCACTTATCCTTAGGGAGATCAACATGAGTAGCAAATGATTCACAGAAGGAAGCTACTATCTCAGAGTCAAGTCCACATTTAGTGCTAAATCCACGAAAAGCATCGGTATCCATAAAAGATTTAACACAATCAAAATTAGGTGTCATACCTGACTCCTTACCATCGTCGGAATCCCAATTTTCAGAGTTGCGTTTAATTCTTTCCAATAAATCCCACTTGAATTTAATAGTATTCATCATATAAGAAACAGCACAAGAAGTATCGATCATGGAGCGATTATTGAGAGAAAGCCAAGCATAAATTTTTTGAATAATCATTTCTGTTGAGAGCTCATGATTGGGGCATGAATATAAAATTGACTTAAGCCTCCCCCAAGCTTGAGTGATGCTTTCGCCTTCACGAGGCCATAAATTATATATATAATTGCGATCACGATGAACAAGATGCACAGGATAAAACTTCTGGTGAAATTCCAATTTCAATCATTTATAGTCCCAGGATCCCATATCATCACATAGACTATACCATGCCAATGCATCTCCCTTCAAAGATAAAGGGAAGACCTTCTGAGAGTGCAACTATCCCTGGGTGGTTTTGGCAATTGCTAACAACATATATCTCATTGAGCTAATGCTATTTCAAGATAAATATTTCAGGAAAGCTCAATGATTGGCATGGCATGGATGAGAAAAATGGATCCCTCAAAATGCTAAGGACAAAAGGATTGGATCAAGCTCAAAGCTCAAGGCTCTACATTTTCTATTTTAGTGATCCAAGATCACATTGAGTCTATAGGAAAAGCCGATACTATCAAGGAGGGATGAGGTGTTGCTTAATGAGTCTGTTGCTCAAAATGCTTAGTGATATGCTCCAAAGCCCTCAACTACTTTCTCACATCCACATATGACCTAAACCAAAAGTCCAACTCGGCCCCACCGATTCTTTCTATCTGGCGCCACCGAGTTCAGATGTCATAGCCACTGCCACAAACCCTAGTCTTTTCGGTCTCACCAATAGGGATCTCGGTCTCACCGAGATGGGATTGTAATCTCTCTATTTCCCTTCGTAACGTTTTGGTCCAACCGAGATGAGCGATCGGTCCCATCGAGATTGCAATGCAAACTCTCTGTTTCCCTTTCGTAACATTTCGGTCTCACTGAGATGAGCGAATCGGTCCCACCGAGTTTACCTGACCAACTCTCTGGTTAGCTTATTACCAAAATCGGTCTCACTGAGTTTGTGTAATTGGTCTCACCGAGATTACGTTATGCCCTAACCCTAACCATATCGGTCCCACCGAGTTGACATGTCGGTCCCACCAAAAATCCTAACGGTCACATTATTTGCTAAATCGGTCCGACCGAGTTTCACGATTCAGTCCCACCGAGATTGGTAAGTTGTGTTTAACGATTAGATTTTGTGTGGAGGCTATATATACCCCTCCACCCACTCTTCATTCATGGAGAGAGCCATCAGAACGTGCCTACACTTCCAACATACATTTTCTGAGAGAGAACCACCTACACTTGTGTTGAGGTCAAGATATTCCATTCCTACCATATGAATCTTGATCTCTAGCCTTCCCCAAGTTGCTTTCCACTCAAATATTCTTTCCACCAAATCCAAATCCTGTGAGAGAGAGTTGAGTGTTGGGGAGACTATCATTTGAATCACAAGAGCAAGGAGTTCATCAACAACACACCATTTGTTACTTCTTTGAGAGTGGTGTCTCCTAGATTGTCTAGGTGTCACTTGGGAGCCTCCGACAAGATTGTGGAGTTGAACCAAGGAGTTTGTAAGGGCATGGAGATCGCCTACTTCATGAAGATCTACCCTAGTGTGGCAAGTCCTTCGTGGGTGATGGCCATGGTGGGATAGACAAGGTTGCTTCTTCGTGGACCCTTCGTGGGTGGAGCCCTCCTTGGACTCGCGCAGCCGTTACCCTTCGTGGGTTGAAGTCTCCATCAACGTGGATGTACGATAGCACCACCTATCGGAACCCCGACAAAAACATCCGTGTCTCCAATTGCGTTTGCCTTCTCAAACTCCTCCCCTTTACTTTCATATGCAATTGTTTTACATTCCACTGCTATACTCTTAGAATTGCATGTGTAGGTTGATTGCTTGACTTGTGCTAAGTTGCTAAAATCTGCCAAGAACTAAAATTGGGAAAAGGCTAGATTTTTATTTGGTCAAGTAGTCTAATCACCCCCTCTAGAAGTACGGTCGATCCTACACCTTCTTCTTAATAACATCATTGGGCATACCTGCAAGCTTAAATAATCCACAAACTTCATCCACATAGATAAGGTGTAAATTTGGATGCAATGTTCCATCTCCTGCAAAGGGATTAGCTAGCAGTTTCTCTACCATACCCGAATGAATTTCAAAGCAAACATTTTCAGTAGGTTCAGTAGGTTGAGGAGCAACTATTTGCTCTACTGGTCGGGGTGAAGATACCCCGAACAAGCCCCTCAAAGGATTAGTTTCCATAGTAACAAGTGACAGTAAATTTCAGCACACTATATAAATGTTTCCTTACCAAGTTCCACTTACCAAAGGCACTTCACTCCCATGCAACGGCGCCAGAAAAGAGTCTTGATGACTCACAAATGTAGGGGATCTATTGTAGTCCTTTCGATAAGTAAGAGTGTCGAACCCAACAAGGAGCAGAAGGAAATGACAAGCGGTTTTCAGTAAGGTATTCTCTGCAAGCACTGAAATTGTAGGTAACAGATAGTTTTTTGAAAAGATAATATGTAACGGGTAATAAGCAAAGAAAGTAAATAAGGTGCAGCAAGCTGGACCAATCCTTTTTGTAGCAAAGGACAAGCCTGGACAAGTTCTTATAATGAGAAAAGCGCTCCCGAGGACACATGGGAATTATCATAAAGCTAGTTCTCATCACGCTCATAAGATTCGCGTTTGTTACTTTGATAATTTGATATGTGGGTGGACCGGTGCTTCGGTACTGCCCTTTCTTGGCCAAGCATCCCCCTTGTGATTAGCCCCTATTGCAAGCATCCGCAACTACAAAAGAAGTATTAAGGTAAACCTAACCATAGCATGAAACATATGGATTCAAGTCAGCCCCTTAGGAAGCAACTTATAAACTAGGGTTTAAGCTTCTGTCACTCTAGCAGCCCATCATCTACTTATTACTTCATAATGCCTTCCTCTAGGCCAAAATAATGGTGATGTGTCATGTAGTCGACATTCACATAACACCACTAGAGGAGAGACAACATACATCTCATCAAAATATCGAACGAATACCAAATTCACATGACTACTAACAGCAAGACTTCTCCCATGTCCTCAGGAACAAACGTAACTACTCACAAAGCATATTCATATTCATAATCAGAGGGGTATTAATATGCATTAAGGATCTGAACATATGATGTTCCACCAAATAGACCAACTAGCATCAACTACAAGGAGTAATCAACACTACTAGCAACCCACAGATACCAATCTGAGGTTTTGGTAGAAAGATTGGATACAAGAGATGAACTAGGGTTTGAGAGGAGATGGTGCTGGTGAAGATGTTGATGGAGATTGACCCCCTCCCGACGAGAGGATCGTTGGTGATGACGATGGTGATAATTTCCCACTCCCGAAGGAAAGTTTCCCCAGCAGAACAGCTCCGCCAGAGCCCTAGATTGGTTCCGCCAAGGTTCCGCCTCGTGGCGGCGGAGTTTCGTCCCGTAAGATTGCCTCTTATTTTTTCTAGGGTAAAAGACCTCATATAGCAGAAGATGGGCACCGGAGGGCTACTAGGTGGTCCACGAGGCAGGGGGCGTGCCCACGGGGGTAGGGCGCGCCCCTGACCCTCGTGGGTGGTGGTGGCCCCCCTCAGATATTTCTTCCGCTGGATATTTTTCATTAATTCCCAAAATGACTTTCGTGGAGTTTCAGGACATTTGGAGCTGTGCAGAATAGGTCTCCAATGTTTGCTCCATTTCCAGCCCAGAATCCCAGCTGCCGGCATTCTCCCCATTCATGTAAACCTTGTAAAATAAGAGAGAATAGCCATAAGTATTGTCACATAACATGTAATAACAGCCCATAATGCAATAAATATCGATATAAAACCATGATGCAAAATGGACGTATCAGCGCTGGTGACCCCATCCCCGGCAGCAGACGTTGCCGAGGAGGGGGCGTATCCTCCCCACTTACTGTGGGTAAGTTACTTGCTTCTCCTCCTTGCCATCGTCGCCTTGATTTCCTTCTTTTTCTCTGTCTTAAACTTTTCTGATTTTGGCTTTGCCCTTCTCCCCTCCTTGGCTTTAGATCTTCCCTTGGTGAACCAGGCGGACATCGATGCCGGGATCATGGAGACCACCAAGAACACCGAGTCCGAGGCCACCAACATTGCTGCCGAGGAGGCCTCCAAGGGATCCGCTGAGGAGGTTGCCATGGGGCCTGCCGGGGAGGCCGGCATGGACCCTGCCAGGGAGGAGGCGGCTAAGGAGCCTGCCGGAGAGGCCGGCAAGGATGCCTCCAAGTAGGACGCCACGGGGCTTACCGGGGAGTCCGGCGAGGCCACCACTTGAGAGGCCGCCAAGGGTCCTGCTGGTGAGGAGATGGTCAATGACCAACCTTGCTCCTCCTCAGCTCCTACTCTGAGCAGGTACTTGAAGGTTGGTGATGACCTTTTCTTCAGCATCCCAGGAGCGGCAAACACCAGAGCGCCAATCGAGGGGAGGTCTTTGATGAGGAGATCCTCACCGCTGTCGGGCTCCAGGTTCTTGATGAACCGAGCATCAGCAGCGGTGGCTCCAGGGAGGACCAACTCCTTCAAGCAATGGGTGCTAACTTCCACAAGCTCCAAGCTCTTCATCGGGCTCGCACGGAGAAGGTGGACTCCAGGATGTCGGCTCTGGACAAGGCCGAGGAAGACTTCCAGGAGCGCGTCGCCTAGATGAAAATCTAGTCTGACAAGGCTCAGGAAGATCTGAAGGCCTCCCAAATCCAACTAAGCGAGCGCCAGCGGGAGCTCCTTCTGAAGCAGGCCAATTTCGACAAGTCACAAGAGGTGGCAAAGGCAAAGGTCGCCAAGGACGAGTCCGACCAGACGCAGCACCGCATCCTACTCGATGCTCAGGAGGAGAACTTGGTCGCTCGCGAAGCGGCACTTGCCACCACGCTTCGCGTCAAGGACGAAGATATTGAAAATCTTGTCGTGCAGCGGACCCAAGACCTGATGCAGAGGCACCAAGAGGCACTGGATGCTCTGGTCCTCAACCATGCCGGCAAGCTGAAGGAGGCCATCGAGTGCACTGAGGTGGCAGAGGTGACCAGGATCGAGCTGGCCGGCGAGGCGGAAAAGCTGGAGGTGGACCTGGCAAAACTCACCAAGGAGGTCTCCACGCTCAAGGATGATAGAGAGAAAGCTCTCTACGACCTAGAGGAGATGCAGACCACCATATCTGATAAAACTAAGCTGTTCTCCAAGGCCAATGAGTCCATTGACGATCTGAAGTTGAAGTTGGGCAGCCAGGAGAAGAATCCCTTGGAGTCCCAGGCTCGTGAGTAGATCCTGGCCAAGGATCTCGCGGACGAGAAACTGCTGTTGCAGGCTGCCATTACTTCCCACAACGAGCTCGTGGAGAGCACGAAGCTTTGGACCGGCCACCTTGTGGACGTCGTGGAGAAGCTTACTGCGCAGCTGACTGCCAAGGGCATGCCAAACTTTAGGTTCTCCCGTGAGGCGAACGTGGCTGACAGCGCCAGGCTGTCCTTGTTCTTCGAGCGTGTCCTTGACGCCCTGAAGCTGCTCCAATCCACCAGGGCAGCCTACCTGGCCGAGGTGTCCCGACAGCTTTGCCGGGAGCCTTGATCAAGGTGCTCACCCAGGTGACGCACTGGAAACCTAGCGTCGACTTCGCTCAGGCGCTTCATAGCTTGCCAAAGGGCGTCGATCGTCAGGCGCTCGAGGAGTGCATCGAGCTCATCATCAGCTGTGTCAGGTGAGTCACGAGGCAGGAGGGCCAGCGCCGGGATTAATTGCTTCGTTCCTTATCGTCGCTGCAAGTTCACACTCAAGACAAATTATCTTAAGTTAGAATCCCAACAACATTTGATGTAATATAACTTTTGCTGCGCTTTGAACTGGTTGCATGTTATTCTCTCGTTTAGTTTATCCTTTTATTTTCTGCACCCTATGCTTAGCTGGATAGGCCTGATGGCGCTTGCACCCCTTGTTGTAGGTGCTAGAAGGACAAATCCTTAGCAGCCTGCAGAGGGCGTCGATGCTAGCAGGTTACGTTGCCGCTCTTGGCGCAGTCACTTGAGCCGTCGAGCAGACTCAAAGCAGAACAGGGGCGCTGTTGATTACAGCATGGTACCCCATTGTCCTTAGCAGAGCACAGCACCTGAACTGTTGAGCGGACTCGAAACAGAACAGGGCCATTGCCAATCGCGGCAGGGTTCCTTTTGCGTGCAGGTTCTCCATAAAAGGACCGAAACCATCGAGGGAGATAACCTTATAAAAGAAAGGATTACTCAAGGTTTAGTTAACTTAGCTCTTTGTTTCTGCACATATCGCCGTTGCGGCTATAGACGATGTCGCTCGCCCTGCCCCTCGCACCAGGGTGGCGCGGTCGACCTTGATTGGGCCGATCATCACGATCGTCTTCCTCTTCGGAGCCATGGCGACGAAGAAACTACTGTACTAACTAACATACCAGATTCTCACAACTAATTCCCCCTACCTCGCACGCCAAAGATGTCAGGTAAACCGATCACCTATGGGGTCACAAGGATCCCTTCTACGTTCGGCGGGGGATTAGCTGCACGAAGCGCAGGTCGAGCCATTAGCACAAAGGGGATTTTTATCCAGGTTCGGGAAGCAAAGATGCGTAATACCCTAGTCCTGCTTGTCTGGTTTATATGTGTGTTCTTGAGCTTTTGAACTAGCTATGGTGCGTGCTTTGTCCAAAAGTCTGAATCCTCTCTCTGTATGCCTTGGGCCTCCTTTTCTATGCAAAGGGGTTGCCACAGTGGCACACAGGAGGTGGCAAGCTACAGTTGTACGAGCTTATCGCTCGGCAACGTAGGACAAACACATTTAATGCGTCGTCTACGTGTCGTCTTGCTTTATTGGGGATGGCAACAGAAGCCACCTCATCCTTCGCCGCTCCTCCTCGCCTTGACATGCGTCCGGGTCGACGAGGCTTGCTGTGCCACGCCGGCCAACTAGCTGTTGTGTTGGCACAATGGTAAGCTTCCACGATGATCTGCATGCCGCCATGCAGGCGTCTGCTTAGTTGGCACGCCTATCATCGCACGGGAGTGGTGGTGAGGTGGCTAAACCTTGCCGGGCGTGGGTCTGGCCATGGCCCTGCGATCGTCCCCGGCAAGGTTTGCCGGGGGCCTTGTAGTCGTCCCCGACAAGGGTCTTGCTGGGGATCTTCGTCTTCGGGTCCCATGTATACTTGTGGGCTGTCAATCTTTATGAGGAGCTTCATGCTATTAGGCATGTGTGGTCTTAACATTGTCAATGGTGTCAGAGCTCTCTGCCCCAAGGGCGATGGAGTTGCTGGTGCTTTGCGGGTTGCCCCGGCAAGGCCCTTGCCGAGGGTGGTCCAGCTTGCCCTAAACTCCTTGCACTTTGGGCATTTGTCTTGGTAGTCTTCGGGTTTTGCCTTCCTCTGCCTCGCCAGGCCCTGCCGCAGGTGTGGCTGCGACTGCCCGTGCACTAGTAAGGGGTACATAAGTACCCACACTTTTGTACACCAACAACCCTCGTGTATAAGCATAAGATTTTGGGACACTACCCTTTTCATTATCACACATACACAAAGGGACCAACGGTGTGTCCAGTGCCCTGTGAAAATAGTCATGGCCGCCCATCCAATCACGACCCCATCCCGAGAGTGACCTCATGTCACCCCCGTCACAAGTAATGCGGGCACCATCCTAGTATCGGACTAGGTAATTAACAATGCCCCGTCCCATAAGGGGTAGAGTGGTTGCACATATTTGGTTGGGACGATAATCATACCTTAAATCTAATCCATCATTTTACACACACAAATGCTTGCTTCAGTACACCACTTCTTCCTCAAGTGGTGACCTAGTTAAACATCACCCATGGTCATTAGGGGCACCCGGTGAGGTTCTCGAAAGAATGCAACCCCAAGGTGATCATGGCATACATGCAACATCATGCATCAATATGAAGTGTTTTTCATCGCATCTCTTCCACGAGGTAGAGCTACGAACATGCAAGTGCCAATGGGCATGCATCAATGCAACGATTATATCAAGCTCATAATCAACAACATCTTCATGCATACCGAAAAATTTATCGATGAACAAGAGAGGTGTATCATGGTCAAAGGGCTGCTTGTCTGGCTCAGCAAAGTCTGGTCCAACTCATTCATCAGCAACGCAATCTATAATTGCAAAATAACAACGAGAAAAATAAGGTAATAGCAAAACAGAAAAATAAAAGTGCTCATAAAAATGTCCATCTATTTTTGTTAAATAGTAGTATGAAAACTAAGAATGCAAAAATTCTTAGTTTTGGAATTGGAGTTAAGGAAAGTGGAAATGGAATTTCAGAGGGGAAAATAAATGCTCAAATTTGAATTTAAATTTGAACAGTACGGAAAAGTGTGATGGTTGTGTATAAAAGTTACATCATTAAATAGGTGGGATTTTTATAAGAATATAGGAGTTTGAATTATTTCATTTGGACAAATATTTTGATATATGGAATTTTTGCAAGCTTCTGGAAAAAAAAGAAGAAATTGCACTGTGCAACTAGGCTGATTCGGCCATAGTGCAGCAGGCCCAGAGGTGATCAAGCCCGTGCGGCTAACCATGTCGAAGGCGTATTTACAAAATATGACTTTAGTCGACGTAGTGAACCGGTACACGCGCATGAGTTTTAAAGCTGACGGGCGGGACCTGGCCGTTAGAGTGTGTGGCTGACAGACGGGCCCCACAGCCATCGTCGTTTACCTGTGGCCAGAGCGCGCGCCGAGCTCACCGGCATCGCTGTGGTCGACGGCGAGGCGATCTGAGGGCACCGACGTGCTCAGGATGAAGTCGCCATTCGGGTGGAGGTGGAGTTGGCCGCCGAGGTGGCCAGGTTCGCCAACGATAAGGAGGCAGGGCGGCGGCGCGTCGGGAGGTGCATGGATTGCTCCGCTCGTCCTGTAATTGATGCGGAAGAGAGAGGGGAATCGATCAACAGGGTCTTGCGGCTCCAAATTGAGCGAGAATGGGGGCGGAGAGGGCGTGTACTATCATGGTTCTAAGTCTGACAGTAGAATGGGGGGTAGTTTTGGAGAGGCAAGATCCTAGCTATGGAGCAGTTGTACACACAAGTGTTTTACGAGTTCAGGCCCTTCCCGGAGGAAGTAACTGCCCTACGTCTCGGAGCCCGGAGGCGGTCGACTGGATTATGTGTGTGAGGGTTACAGGGGTGCGAACCCTTCTACTAGTGGAGGGGGTGGCTTATATAGAGGACGCCAAGACCCCAGCCAGCCCACGTAGTAGAGGGTTAAAGTACATTAAGGTCTGGCGTTACTGGTAACGCCCTACATAAAGTGCCATCATGACCATTAAGACTACTTAATTAAAGACCGTTTGGATACAGAGTAGATCCTGATCTCCTGGTGGTCGAGTGAGTCTTCATGGTCGAGTGTCTTCAGGTTCGTCGAGTGTCTTCTAGTCCGTCGAGTGGAGTCTCTCTTGGTCGACAGGAAGACGGCTTCTTCTAAGAGATGTCCTTGGGGAGGGTACCTTGGTCAGGTTCATGACCCTACCCTAGGTACATGACTTCATCAGTAGCCCCCGAATGGATCGAGGTTTGAGTGAGGAAGGAGTTGGCAATATTTCTGACCTGCTTTTTGATGTTGTAAAGGTGTTTTGCTCTGGATCAATGACTTTCAAGTGAGGGTGTCAATTTTTGTTCAGTCGCCTTGATCCATTCTTTATATCTGTCGATTGAACTTTATGAACTTGGGGATTTTTGAGCGACGGATCGCAGGAGTTCTCCCATCTGACAAGTTGCCCTGTGGTTAGCGTATTTAGTGGGATCCGAATTTTGGGGAGCGCGCGAAGTAGGAGAAGACCGCGGTACTCGGACGGGATAAAGCAGGGACGCCTAGATTCTCGCACCGCCTTTTTCGCCACGTATCGCTTGTGCGACTGTTTCGGGATTTGACAGGATCGCCTGGGCCTACTTGTCAGCCACTCGGAAGTGACTCCATATAAGGAAACTAGCGGAGGTTTTTGAACAGTGCCTCCTCATTTTCTCCTCCCTCGCCTCCAGATTCATCCGCTGCGCCCACCAACTGCCCAACGCCGCTGCTCTGCTCCGGCCTCGTCGGCGACAATGGTGAAAGAGAAGACGGCGGCTTTGGAGCGGCCGAAGAAGGCGACGGCGGCAGCGAAAGCGAAGGGGAGAGCGACCAGTCGAGGGGGATCCTCGTCGCGGTCCCGTTTGACGCAAGGTTGGATCCAGGGTGATTGGATCCGCTTGACCATCACCCAAAAGGATCTCGACGACCTGGCCGACGAAGGCCTGATTGCGCACGGGGCGGCGAGGCTCCCGGGGATGGAGTGGCAGCCAAAGCCTCAGGAGGGTGAGTGTGTCCTCTTGGCGACTCATGTAGATCGAGGGTTCTCTCTGCCACCGCATCTTTTCTTTCGAGGGTTTCTGAATTTCTTTGGAGCTCAGCTTCACCATTTTACCCCAAATCCCATTGCCTATCTCTCCGCCTTTGTATCTTTGTGTGAGAACTTCTTGGGTAGTCGGCTGCACTGGGGCCTCTTCAAACACATATTCACTTGTCGTTCTCAGACGGTGAAAAAGGCCAGACCCAATGATGAGAGAACTCAGGTAATCCAGATGTGTGGGGGTCTCGGGGTCCAGATGAGGAGTAAGAGCGCTTTCCCAGCTATGACTCTTCCCGAGTCAGTCAGAGGGTGGCAGTCGACCTAGTTCTACTGCCAAGACCAGTCGACGCCAGGGCAGTCGACTGGGCTTCATCCCTTCTCTATGAGTCGAGTGAAGAAGCCATCCTCTCTGAAAGTAGTTCCGGAGGAGAAGGCTCAGGTAAAAATGTTGATGGAGTGAGTAGTTCAGTTGATTCGTGACGGTGTGACCGGCATGGACCTTCTGGAGGTTTTCCTTCGGCGGTGCATCAAACCACTCCAGTACCGGGGCCACCCGATGTGGCTGTATTCTGGTAGTGAATACACCAGTCGGGTCCACCCAAAGGTGGTCGATGATGCCACACTGGAGAGGTGGACGACTGCCATCACGGGGAACAAGGACAACCCTCGTGGAGCCAGGAGGATCCCGCCACTCGACCAATCTTATGAGGCGGACAAGGTACGACAACTTTCCTCCGATTGCTTCGTCCGTTCTGTTTCGTCGTAGATCAGTCGATTGACTTTTGACTTGCTTGCTGTCTTTCAGGAAACCACCGAGTTGTACTCGATGCCCAACGGGGCGCAGGCACAGGCCGAAGAGGAGGAAGGAAGCGGAGGTGAAAGCCAAGAAGAGTGGGAGTCGGATGCTGATGAGGGTGACGAAGATGCAGGTTCTGATGAGGAGGAAGAGGAGGAGGAAGTTGCGCCTCCTTGTTCCGAAAGGAGGTCCAATCTTGCCCACGACCCTGCGGCTGATCGTGGAAAGGGAGTCGTGCCTGCTGGGCAGTCAACGACACGCCCTCGGACAACTTCACCGGCGCCAACTGAAAAGGCATCGAAGCAACCGCGAGCAGCCCTGACAAAACCAGCGAAGGCCCTACCGAAGATGAGGATGGAGATTCCGACTGTTTCTGGGTAACGGCATAACTCTTGTTTTTCATTCTTGGTCGACTTCAATCGCTGACTGACTAATATTTGAAACCGCAGCTGCTACTTCTGAGACTTCTGCTAGGCATGAGGATCAAGAAATGGAAGATGCTACCACTTCTCATCCTGGTATGATCTGCGCGGTTTTGCTTTTGGTCGATTGAATCTTTATTTTTGACTTTGAACTTCTTCTACAGCTCCACCTAGCGTTGTCATCAATCTCCCTGATGATGACGATGAAGCACCCCTGAGGCAGAGGAGGAGTAGGAAGGCGACTGCTGGCAAGGCTGCTCAGGTTGTGTCAGCGCCTGGACCACAGATTCCAGAAGGGAGCAACGTCGCTCGGACTACCGTGTCCTTTGCGGATCCGTTGACGGTTACCCGCCCTTCGTCGTCGAGTGCTGACCCGCCTTCTCTCTTCTCCACCTACCACGTCCTGGAGGACCAAGCAAGCGCTGCCAAGGAAGCCATACGCCAGACCGGGATTATGATGGAGCAGGTGAAGGCGATCCGAACCACCAGCCAAGCAGCTTATGACGCGAGTTCAGCTCTCCAGAGTAATGTCCAGGTTAGTTGAACATCGACTGGAAATCTTGATGTTTGTCATGCACCCACTGGGCATGTCAATTCTACAGTGAACTGCTGACAGTCGACTGTAGTCTTTGTGTCTTGAGATTTATCACTTGACTTGTTTCACTCGAGCATGGTCGAGTGGAACAATGAAACTGGTGGGGGCACGCTGAGTGCACCCACTGGGTGTAGTCCCCGAGACCGTGGTCGATTCCTGGCAATCGGCTATGGTCTGAATTTTTTTTACTGCTGACAGTTAACTGCTTCCGGTCGACTGATCGACTCTGAGTTGAGCTGATAGAACTAGTGGGGGCACGCTTAGTGCACCCACTGGGTGTAGTCCCCGAGACTATAGTTGAATGTTTAGATTCAGCTGTAGTCTTAGAAATACTACGATTTTTCCTTTAGTCACTCGGAAGTGATCTGTCATTGATGTCTGTCGACTGAACTTTCACCGAAATCTTGTGACCTTGTTTCTCGTTATACCGAATTGGAGAACAAGTATATCCAGCTTGAGCTTGACCAGAAGCTCGTCCAAGAGAACTTCACGAAGTCGAAGGAGGAGGCAAAAGGTATGTTTGGTGAGAATCTTGACGACTGTCTTTGCTTCTTGCCTGTCTCCGAGTCTGATCTTATTGTGATTTTTGCAGAAAAACTGAGGGATGCTCTGAAGAAGAAGGACCTTGACCTTGCCGAGGCGCAGAAAATGGCTGCAGACAAGGCTAGACTTGTAGAAGAGAAGTTGGCTTCTGTCAACAAACTTGAAGAAGAAAACACTAATCTGAAAGCCGCTCTTGACGTGGCCAACCAAGAAGTTACTCGACTGAAGAATGCCAATATGGTCCTGGATGACAAAGCTGGCGAACTGGCAAGAAAGAAGAATGACTTGGAGGTTTATCTAGGAGGACTCGCCAAGAAGCTATTCCTCATGCTCGAAGGTAACCTCTTATCTCCGATTGGTAGTTACTGACTTGCTGTAAGGGCATTAGCTTATCCTTGGATCGTGTCCACAGAATTCTGCCAAAACTTTGAAGAGGAGACTAGTCGAGTGGAGACTGGCTTGGATCCCATCAATTCTCCGGTGAAGGATGAAACTGCTATGAGCATGCTCCGCCTCGAGTCCCGCGTTGCTGCAGTGGTCGATTACCTTGCAAGACTGAAGGCCGCCACATCGCGCATCGACACATCGCTCTGGCCAGAAGAAACGCTTCAGAACGACCTTGAGTCACCAATGACTCGACTGAACAAAATTCCGAGTCGAGTGCAAGAATGGAAGAAGTCTTTTGCCCGGTGCGGTGCTGACGTCGCTCTGTCCTTGGTCCGCGTCCACTGCAAAGAAGCGAGAGAAGACAAGTTGGTGTCTCTCAAGGTGGCCAATACTAGGAAGCATGACTTCCGTCCTTTCGGGGAGACCTTCATCGCGGCTGCCACTCGGATCGCAGATGGGATCGACCTGGACGAGTTCGTTGCGCCTTCCAGCCCTCCGCGGGAGGGGTAAAAAACTATTATGCTTGATGATTTGAATTTGCCTCGGAATGCCGAGTGATTTTTGTAACCGCCAAACTTTAACAGGCTTGATGCCTGAGCACTTCTGGGTCCGTAGGACGTTATCCGAACTTGATTTGCCATTGAAATATGTTTGCTTCTTTCGGACAACCATCTTCTTTGGGTTGGAGTATATACTAGCATCTGTAATGCTCTTTTGCAGGTAGTAGTGAAGCACAAATTGTCGTCGACCTGTGCTCGTCATGTCTGGGCGAGTGTTGGGTTGCGACCAGGCCTCCGAGTGAGAAACTTGTTCTTCACTCGGAAGGATTTTAGAAACCTAGGCGAGCACTGGGCTGCAGCTAAGCCTCCGAGTGGGAGGTTTGCTCCCAGTCGGTAGGATTTTAGTAACTTAGGCGAGCACTGGGCTATAGCTAAGCCTCCGAGTGGGAGGTTTGCTCTCCACTCGGTAGGTTTTTAGAAACTTAGGCAAGTACTGGGCTGCAGCTAAGCCCCCGAGTGGGAGGTTTGCTCTCCACTCGGTAGGATTTTAGAAAATTAGGCGAGCACTGGGCTGCAGCTAAGCCCCCGAGTGGGAGGTTTGTTCTCCACTCGGTAGGATTTTAGAAACTTAGGCGAGC
>NC_041385.1:383084634-383216930 GCF_002162155.2 Triticum dicoccoides | reverse complement strand
AGGTTTGCTCTCCACTCGGTAGGATTTTAGAAACTTAGGCGAGCACTGGGCTACAGCTAGGCCCCCGAGTGGAAGGTTTGCTCTCCACTCGGTAGGATTTTAGAAACTTAGACGAGCACTGGGCTGCAGCTAAGCCACCGAGTGGGAGGTTTTCTCTCCACTCGGTAGGATTTTAGAAACTTAGGCGAGCACTGGGCTGCAGCTAAGCCTCCGAGTGGGAGGTTTGCTCTCCACTCGGTAGGTTTTTAGAAACTTAGGCGAGCACTGGGCTGCAGCTAAGCCCCCGAGTGTGAGGTTTGCTCTCCACTCGGTAGGATTTTTGTGGCACGGCTTTGGGGAGAAGGTAGCAGTCGACCTGCGCTTCGTCCTCCTTGCGAGACGCACGTTGTGTTTGTGATGTAGCTCGGAAGGAGGAAGCAGGGGTCGACCTGCGCCTCGACCTCCTTGCGAAGCGTACGATATCTTTTATTGCTAGGCGAACACAAGGTTGCAGCTAAGCCCCCGAGTGGAAGACTGGCTTATCACTAAGTAGGATTTTCAAGATCTTAGGTGAGCACTGGGCTGCAGCTAAGCCTCCGAGTGGAAGGCTGGCTTACCACTCTGTAGGATTTTAGAAAACTTAGGCGAGCACTGGGCTGCAGCTAAGCCCCCGAGTGGAAGGCTGGCTTACCACTCGGTAGGATTTTGTTTACTTAGGCGAAACGGATTCGCAGCTAAGCCTCCGAGTGGAAGGCTGGCTTACCACTCGGTAGGATTTTAGAAAACTTAGGTGAGCACTGGGCTGCAGCTAAGCCCCCGAGTGGAAGGCTGGCTTACCACTCGGTAGGATTTTGTTTACTTAGGCGAAACGGATTCGCAGCTAAGCCTCCGAGTGGAAGGCTGGCTTACCACTCGGTAGGATTTTTTTTACAAGCTTAGGGAACCGGGTTCGCAGCTAAGCTACCCACTGGGGGACAGATTTTTGAGGGCAAAAGCAATGACAATTACTAAGAAAATTATGAAACTCTTGTCTTTGATGAATATACTACAGGAGTATTTTTTATTACAACTCATCCGAGTGAAAAACTTAAGTATAAAAAGGGTGGAGTAAGTCCGCGTTCCATGCTCTGGGCTCGCCAATCTGGTGCTCGACATTGTAAAGGCGGTATGCCCCATTATGGAGAACCTTGGTGACGATGAAGGGACCTTCCCAAGTAGGAGCAAGCTTGTGTGGTTTCTGTTGATCCACTCGGAGAACTAAATCTCCCTCCTGGAAAGCTCGACTCTTCATATTTCTGGCATGGAAGCGACGCAAGTCCTGCTGGTAAATGGTTGATCGGATTAAGGCCATCTCTCTTTCTTCTTCTAGAAGGTCGACCGCGTCCTGTCGGGCTTGCTCCGCTTCAGCTTCGGTGTAGAGTTCGACTCGGGGTGCATTGTGAAGCAGGTCAGTCGGCAAGACTGCTTCAGCTCCGTAGACCAAGAAGAACGGAGTCCTCCCAGTCGACCGATTTGGCGTGGTACTTAATCCCCAAAGCACCGACGGAAGTTCGTCGACCCATGCACCAGCTGCGTGTTTGAGGTCGCGCATCAGTCAGGGTTTCAACCCTTTGAGAATTAAGCCATTTGCTCATTCCGCTTGCCCATTCGACTGAGGGTGGGCGACTGAAGCATAGTCGACTCGTGTACCTTGAGATGCTCAGAAGGCTCTGAACTCTTCGGAGTTGAAGTTTGACCCATTGTCTGTGATAATACTATGGGGAACTCCGTATCTGAATACCAACTCCCTGATGAAGCTGACAGCGGTGCCGGCATCCAGATTCTTGATGGGTTTAGCCTCGATCCACTTAGTGAACTTGTCGACTGCTACCAATACATGGGTGGAGCCGTTTCTGCCTGTCCTTAGTGGTTCAACCATATCCAACCCCCATACAGCAAAAGGCCAGACGAGTGGAATGGTCTTCAAGGCTGAGGCGGGTTTGTGTGACATATTGGAGTAAAATTGACATCCTTCACACTTGTCGACTATCTCTTTCGCCATCTCATTTGCTCTGGGCCAGTAAAAACCCGCTCGGTATGCTTTAGCCATGATGGTCCGAGAGGACGCATGATGGCCAGAAGTCCCCGAGTGGATGTCGTTGAGAATCATTCGACCTTCCTCTGGTGTTATGCATTTCTGGCTGACTCCAGTTGCACTTTCTCTGTATAACTGTCCCCTCATGACGGTGAAGGCTTTGGATCGGCGGACGATCTCCCGAGCCTCTTCTTCATTCTCGGGGAGCTCTTTCCTTAGAATATAGGCGACATAGGGCACTATCCAGTCGGGAGTGATGACCAGAACTTCCATGATCAAGTCGACCACAGCTGGGACCTCGACTTCAGTCGGATCTGTGGCGCTTTTTGGCTGTGGGGCTTCCTCAGTGAAAGGATCTTCTTGAACCGACGGCGTGTGAACATGCTCCAAAAACACACCACTCGGAATGGCTTCCCTCTTGGAACCTATCTTGGCCAAGTCATCGGCTGCTTGATTTTTCAGTCGGGGAACGTGATGGAGCTCTAATCCCTCAAATTTCTTCTCCAGCTTTCTGACTGCATTGCAGTATCCAGTCATGGCTGGGCTTTTGACGTCCCACTCCTTCATCACTTGGTTGACCACTAAGTCCGAGTCGCCATAGACCATGAGGCGACGGACGCCAAGTGAAATGGCCATACGCAACCCGTACAAGAGTGCTTCATATTCTGCTTCATTGTTGGAGCAATCAAAGTGAATCTGGAGTACATATCTGAGCTTATCTCTTCGGGGGGAAACCAAGACCACTCCGGCACCGGAACCATTCAGCATTTTGGAGCCATCGAAGAACATAGTCCAGTGCTTCGAGTGAACTTGGGTTGGTAACTGCTGTTCAGTCCACTCGGTGAGGAAATCTGCTATTGCTTGGGACTTGATAGCTTTCTTTGCCTCAAATCTGATATCTAGGGGAAGAAGTTCAATCACCCATTTTGACACTCGACCAGTTGCGTCTCTGTTGTGCAGAATCTCTGATAAGGGGGCGTCGGTGAAGACTATGATAATATGGTCAGAGAAGTAGTGAGCAACTTTCTTCATGGTCATATAAATCCCATATACAAGCTTCTGATAATGAGGGTATCGTTGCTTGGATGGGGTCAGGACTTCGGAAATGTAATACACTGGGCGCTGAACTTTGAAGGCTTTCCCTTCCTCTTCCCGCTACCCGTAAGTACAGTACTGACGACTTGTCCTGTGGCTGCAATGTAAAGCAGCAAAGGCTCTTTGCTGATTGGGGCAACAAGCACCGGCTGGGTGGAAAGTAGGGTTTTTAACTCTGCAAACGCTGCATCAGCTTCTGGAGTCCACTCGAACTTGTCTGACTTCTTCATCAGTCGGTAAAGAGGCAATGCCTTTTCACCGAGGCTAGAGATGAATCGACTTAACGCGACCAAGCATCCAGTAAGTTTCTGGACATCGTGCACATGCACGGGGCGTTTCATTCGGAGTATAGTGCCAACTTTTTCTGGGTTGGCGTCGATTCCTCGTTCGGAAATGAGAAAACCGTGTAACTTTCCGCCAGGAACTCCGAATGTGCACTTTGATGGATTAAGCTTGATATCATACCTCCTGAGGTTGGCAAATGTTTCAGCGAGGTCAGTCAGCAGGTCGGAACCTTTCCGTGACTTGACCACAATGTCATCCATGTACGCTTCCACATTCCGACTGATTTGAGTGAGCAAACACTTCTGAATTATCCTCATGAATGTGGCTCTGGCATTCTTGAGGCCGAATGGCATGGTGACATAACAGAAGCACCCGAATGGGGTGATGAAAGCCGTTTTGATCTCATCGGGTCCAAACAGACGGATCTGATGGTACCCGGAATAAGCGTCCAAGAAAGAAAGTCGCTCACATCCCGCAGTCGAGTCGACTATTTGGTCGATGCGGGGAATAGGAAAATGATCTTTCGGGCAGGCCCGATTGATATGCTTGAAATCGATGCACATGCGAAGTGAATTGTCCTTTTTGGGGACCATGACGACATTGGCGAGCCACTCGGAGTGGTAAATCTCTCGGATAAACTCTGCTGCTAGGAGCTGAGCCACTTCTTCGCCAATGGCCTTCCTTTTCTGGACGGCGGAACGTCGCAGATGTTCCTTCACAGGTTTTGCCTTTGAATCGACTCGTAGACGATGCTCAGCCAGTCCCCTGGGTACACCCGGCATGTCAGAAGGTTTCCATGCAAAGATGTCCCAGTTCTCACGGAGGAACTGGATGAGCGCTTCTTCCTATTTGGGGTCGAGTGTTGTGGAGATATGAGTCGGAGCAGCGTTTGGGTCGGTCGGGTGGATGTGAACGGGTTTTGTCTCACCGGACGACTGAAACGCTGATTCCGTAGTAGGCTTCTTGGCTCGCAACAAATCATTTGGGTCTGCGTTCCTTTGGTGTTCCTGCCACTCTTCTGCCACCATGTGAGCATCGGCGATCTTCGAGCCTTTCCGGAAGCACTCTTCTGCCTTCTTGCGGTTACCAGTGACAGTGATCACGCCTTTAGGGCCTGGCATCTTTAGTTTGAGGTACACGTAACATGGTCGAGCCATAAAACGTGCATAAGCTGGCCTACCCAAAATTGCATGATAGGCACTCTGGAAATCCACAACCTCAAATGTCAGCTTCTCTTTGCGGAAATTCTTTGAATCACCAAAAACTATGTCAAGAGCAATCTGGCCGAGTGATGCGGCCTTCTTGCCAGGGATGACTCCATAAAAACTGATGTTGCTTGTGCTCAGCCTGGACATCGGGATGCCCATCCCTTTCAGTGTCTCAGCATACAGTATATTCAAACTGCTGCCGCCACCATCAACACTTTGGTCAGTCGAGTGCCTTCAACGACGGGATCGACCACCAGCACTTTCCTCCCAGGGGTGGCGATGTGCGTGGGGTGGTCAGATTGGTCGAATGTAAAGGAAGTCTAAGACGACTTCAGGTTATTGGGTGTTGATGGAGCAGCCATATTTACCTCTCGGTTTATAACTTTCAGTCGGTTTTTGCTCTCAACATCGGCAAAAATAATCAAGGTGGAATTGACCTGCGGATATTCCCCATCACTATCCTCCTTGTCCTCAACCTTATCCGACTCTTTTTCTTTGTCCTTGGACTGCTTCCCTTGGAACTTATGTATCAGCAGCCGACACTGTCGAGTGGTATGCTTCGGGTAGATGAAATTACCCTCTTCGTCTTTCTTGGTGTGGATGTGACATGGTAAATCCAACACGTCATTTCCTTCTTTATCTTTTACTTTCTTGGGGTTCCAAGGCCCCTTGGGTTTCCCTTTGAACTTTCCTTGGTTTAGGGCCAAGGCTTCTCTAGGAGCGGCTGGCTCGGCTTTACGCTTTTGCTTCCGACTGGAATTTCCGCCTCCGGTGTCCTGGGCGACTGACTTGTGCTTGCCGCTCCGGAGCCGATCCTCTTCCTCACCATTAGCATATTTGGTGGCAATTTCCATCATTCGGCTCAGAGACATGTCTCCTGTTCGACCGAATTTCAGACTTAGCTCTCTGTACTTTACGCCCTCCTTGAAGGCGCAAACTGCCTAGTGATCAGATACATTTTCTACTGTGTGATGCAGCGTGATCCATCTCTGGATGTAATCCCTCAGAGTCTCATTCGACTTCTGTACACAAGATTGCAGCTCTGTTAGTCCCGGCGGCCGCTTGCACGTTCCTTCGAATGTCCTGACAAACACTCGGGAGAGATCCTCCCACGTGTAGATGCTGCTGGGTGTCAACTGATTCAGCCATGCCCTCGCTGACCCTTCCAACATGAGAGGCAAATGCTTCATGGCCACCTCGTCATTTCCACCGCCGATCTGAACAGCCACTCGGTAGTCCTCAAGCCAAGTATCGGGCTTGGACTCACCGTTGAACTTGCTGACTCCAATCACCAACCTGAAGTTGGGAGGAATCACTGCGGCTCTGATGGCTCTGCTGAAACACTCTGGCCCAGAGACGTGCACTCGGCTGCTGGTGGGTACATCTCTGTCATTACCCTCTTGTGGGCTCTGTTCCGGTCGACCAGACCTTGAACGATGATGGATCTCGCATCAAATCCTGGTTCTCTGGGGTCGAGTGGAATTCTTCGCCCGCCACTGTACTGCCGTCTGTCATCCTGCTGTCGAGGCATATATGATCCACCCCTCCGTGGAGGAGTGGGCACTCGACGTCGATCGTTGCGATCGACTCGGTGATCATCCTGCTCATAATTCCTGTACTGATTGTGTCAGTCGCCATGTCCTTCACGCCTCGGGGGCGATCTGGGGCTATGAGCTGACTGAACAGTATTCGCTGCCACGGACCTGCTAGGAATCCCATTCCGCGATTGCGACACAGCCGAATTCTGATCTCCAACTGCTTGGAGCAAATCTCTGATCTGCATCAAGCCTCTGCTAGCCTCTGACTGGGAAGGTTGAATCGACTCTGCTATGCGCGTTGTAGCTGCCAAATTCTGGATTGGAGTGCGGTATACCTGAGTCGGGGGTTTGAAGAGTTGGCGTCGACTAGAGTCTGGAATCCGTTGCCGCGCGCGCTTGTCGAGTGCCCGCTGAAGGTTCTCCAGTCGAGTGCGCTCAGCAAGGTTGGCCAAGCGCGCGTCCTCTAAGGCGCGAGCCTCAGGGGTTTCTCCAACTATCGGAGTATGGAGCGCATCCATGTTCCGGCGGCGAAGCTCTTCCCTCTGCTGCGAGTCGAGGGGCTCGGGGCGGTACTCTTCATGGTCATGCGACGGGTCACCCCTGCCGTTGCCTCCCTCGGCGCCAGGAAAGCCGGGAGGAACATGCGGCCCATTGACCATCAGGACCTCCGCCGCCGGATCACTGCTGTCGCATTCGAATGCAGTCTCTGCGGAGCCAGTCGAACAGGCCGTAGAGAGATTCGTCGGGCTCGATTGCCGCGACTTGGGCAGTGGTCGCCTGGCGAGCCACTACGTGCCTCACCCACCGCTGAAGCCTCGACCGACCGGAGCGCTTACGCCGACGGGAAGCTGGGAGGGAGGATGACACGAAAGCCGGCCGATACTGAGTCGACGGCTGCCGCAGAAGGACGCCGTGGACGCACGCTCGAAAGTGCATAGCTCCGCGGACCGGGAGCGCATCCACGTCGAGCGGAGCCTCCTGCAGCCAGTCAGTGTCATCGGCGACGAATGTGAGTGCACCGAGACGGATCTCGCGGCCCTCAACCAAAACTCCACCAGAAACCATGATGATGGGAATTGAAAAGATTGCAACTTCTCCAACAAGTCGCTAAGACACCTGCCACACGGTGGGCGCCAACTGTCGTGGTTCTAAGTCTGACAGTAGAATGGGGGGTAGGTATGGAGAGGCAAGATCCTAGCTATGGAGCAGTTGTACACACAAGTGTTTTACGAGTTCAGGCCCTTCTCGGAGGAAGTAACAACCCTACGTCTCGGAGCCCGGAGGCGGTCGACTGGATTATGTGTGTGAGGGTTATAGGGGTGCGAACCCTTCTACCAGTGGAGGGGGGTGGCTTATATAGAGGACACCAAGACCCCAGCCAGCCCACGTAGCAGAGGGTTAAAGTACATTAAGGTCTGGCGTTACTGGTAACGCCCTACATAAAGTGCCATCATGACCATTAAGACTACTTAATTACAGACCGTTTGGATACAGAGTAGATCTTGATCTCCTGGTGGTCGAGTGAGTCTTCATGGTCGAGTGTCTTCAGGTTCGTCGAGTGTCTTCTAGTCCGTCGAGTGGAGTCTCTCTTGGTCGACTGGAAGACGGCTTCTTCTAAGAGATGTCCTTGGGGAGGGTACCTTGGTCAGGTTCATGACCCTACCCTAGGTACATGACTTCATCATGTACCTCTGGATCAACGGTGACCCGAGGCGGTGGAGCTCGAGCTCGATCTCGAGCTCGGATGGCTATGGGAATGAATGGGAGGCATAGGAGGAAGATTGAGAGTGGGAGAGAGCGAGTGGTGGTGAGGGAGAGGCTCGGGGAGGCCTTAAATAGACGGCCCGGGGCTCACCGTGGACGGCGCCCATGGGTGCCCGCGATGGTGGCTCTGGTGGCGATGGGAGTGAGCAGGGGAGGCTGTGCGGTGCTCGTGGGAGTGTTGTAGGGTGCTGGGAAGGGAGAGAAGGAGCGGGGTGAGCTCGAGGCAGGGCCCCTGGCGAGGGAAGTGAGTGGCGGAGAGGGGCGGGGCTCTGTTCATGCGCGGGGCGGCCAGGGGAGAGAGATGGAGGATGGGGTCGACCACATGTCGTGTCCTGGACATTAAGATGGTCCTCCTAGCACGCGGGCGAGAGACGGGGTAGTCGGAGGTGTTGGGCAGGGAGCCGCTACAGTGCGGGATCGCACTGTAGTGTGCTCCAGAGTGTGTGTGTGGCTGGCATGGCAATTTTTTTGGCAATGTGGGCGTAGCCAAGTTTGTCTGGTATTGCTAGGGGGTAGTAAAGAAGTGGGGAGAGGCATTGGATGGCCTGGAGAGCCAGTAGGAGAGAAGAGAGGTTGAGGGAGAGAGAGAAAATGGCTGTCTAGAGAGGGAGAGAGAGGTTTTTACCTCCCAATAATGTAGTTGTGGACTTGCAAATGTGACTGGAGATAGAAGGGGACTAGGAGGAGCTGTGGTAAAAATTTGAACTCAAGGAGAATAGAGGAAGAGGTCAAAATGGTGGTTTTGGAAATGTGGCAGAAGGTGTTTGATGCATGTTAAGTCACTTGCACCCATCTCCTTCTTGTTCCACTTGATGGGGGTGTTGAGCATGACCATTTGGCAAGGTGGTAGAAATTTGAGCTCATTTGGACAAGGTTTACAATGTAACTTTTGTAAACCCTAGAAATTAACAGAACTGGACTTGCTTAGATCTAGCTAAGCTAAACTCTTCTCCTTGGTTCACCACTTGGTGTAGTGTCATCATTTGGGTATTTGAGCATATCCACAAAGTTTGGGATCAAATGGAGAAAGTTGGCAATGTAAAGTTGTTCAAACTTGGATCTGGACAAATAGGGTTTTGGTGCGCCTTTGTGAACCAAAGCAATTTTGATTGGGATTAAACTTTGCAAGATCATCACACTAGGCATGTGTGACTTACCAGAATTTTCTTGGAATTTTTAGAGAATATTCCCTTTGTAAATATTCCAAAAGCTTGAAATATCCAGAAAGGGTTTTTGAGGGATTTGACCAATATTTTGAACATGACCATGTGTTGAAACTCTTATATATGGACAATATATGTCCACTGAGTTTCCCTAAATTTTCTCAGATATTTTTAAAACATTAAAATAATTTTAACCTATTAAAGACCATTTCTTCCCTAAAGAAAAATCCTTCAAATAAAATAGGAATAACTTTTAAAATTATATTTTTGTGGTTTATGGGAGTCCTATACCTTGTAGGAGTCAAATAAACTTTTCAAAAGATTTTTCATACCCCAAATTAAGTACTTCTAGTGCAAGCCTCAATTCAAGGGTTTTTGGAAAACCCAACTAAGAAAATATTTTTAGGCCAAATTATTTTTGTAAGAAAATACTATTTTGTTCTATACACATGGCATGATCATTGGTGCAAAGTTTGGATCAAGGAGATGAAGTATAGAAGGTGGAGCTATAATATGACTTTCATGAGCACTTGAAACCATAGATAGAGAATCCAAATCAAAATAGAAAACAAAATAATGTAAAAGTTTTTGCCAAACCACATTTTATCATGATTTATTAGCTTAAGTGTTGAGGCATGAAAATCAGGGTGTGACAGACCTACCCCCTTACAAGAATCTCGTCCCCGAGATTCCAAAACTAGGCGTGGAAAGGAATACAGAAACTTAGATCTGGGGTAGTCTTCACGTCCTCATACTGCTTCTGCTTCCGTGTGGTTCTCCTCTAATCTTTGAAGTACTTGGTGGTGCGGCTTCGTGTTTAACATTCCACATGACGCAGGTTGTGAACGGGTCTCTTGCATAGGTCAGGTCGGGTTGATGGTTTAGTGATCGATGTACTTGTAGAGATTGGGCTAGTTAGGAAATTGGAAATACTTTCGAAGTTGTGTTGCATGGAAAACATTGTGCACACCGGATAATTCAGGTGGCAATCCCAGATGGTAACCGTCTTCTCTTTATGTTGTAGTTTCCTCGAAGGGGGTCGATAATCTTGGTGTGAGCTTCCCTTTGGCATGGAAATGCTTGGTTCTTTTTTAGAGGAGTGACTTGCAGGTACACATGATCTTTGATGTCGAAGTTTACTTCTTGACGACGGTGGTTGGTATAGTTCTTCCTCCCTGACATGGCGGTCTTCAGATGTCCTTTGCCGAGCGGCTCTTCTTACATCTTCGGGTAGACATGTATGTCATCAAGTAAAGATGACAACCAAGTTTCCAAGTATTCCAAGAAGTCCATGGGGGTACATAAGGTAAGGTGGGGTATTGGTGGTGGTATCGGTTGAGTATTGGGCAAAGTCTTCTCCACCTGGAGTCAAGGCTCAAGGTCATGATCTGACCATGTTGTGGCTTGGTAGGGCTTATGGATTTCAAGGATTCTAAGGTGCGAGCGAATGTTTATTGTCTTATCCTTGAGAATATCTAAGATGCCAATTGTTCTATCTAGACCTCGAAACAGGTCACCTTAATTATACTACTGAAACCATCATCTTGTATAGGTCAACTCCAATCATTACTCATGTTATTCATATCCTCATGGCTCGCGAGAGGAGGTATAGACATGTCAACTATTTCTAAACTCATATCAATGCAAAAATCCATGGGTAGATCATACAAGCTGCTAAGCTTGAATTAAACATGACAATCCAAGTGGTCAACCTATTCATCCAAGGTCCATGATAGTGCATCTCTATCCTAAGGAAACACGTCGTATTCCAATCCAAGATCCTGTTTCCTTCCTATGTATCAACCCCAATAGTCCATTATCTTCCACCAGTCACTACGTAATTCATTAATTCTATGAATCCAATGTCTATGGGGTTCCACATGACCTTCTAATGTCCTATAAACCCCAAATACTCAATAGGGCCACCTCTAATGTAGATATTCCACCAATTTCCATTATCGAGATCTAATAAACTCCTATGTCAAGCTTATATAGATCCTAAAATGAACTCCGACAATTAGTCCAACCCCCTAGTTCACCAAGAAACATGGTATCATAATCGAGATCATCAGTCTAAATCCAATTTACACTGAACCATGTGTACTCACTCATCATCTATACTCCGCTAGGATCACCTATTTAATCCAAATCTCAGGTCCAACGAGAATTTCTACATGTTTCCCCCAAGTCATTATCGTAATATCAACTACCTCCTATCAATATCCCCTGGTTAAGTCAAATCCTTATACTTCCATGAATTTCATCTTGCGATCATATTTGTCCTACAAAAATCCAGTTTGCTCCAGGGTGATGAAAGTTATTCTACTCTATTAACACGATCTCACCAAGTTAACCTACCAATATGAAAGGCTCCTAATCCCCCAAGGAGTCTCAGTTAACTCCTCAGGGTCAATGAAATAAACCCATCATGTTTGTCCTCTATTCCTATGCCCTCAAATTGGTCTACCCTATGGCATCACCAGTTCTTGTGCTATGTTAGGATGACAATGTGCTTTAACACTTCATCCACGAGTTCCATAATGAACCCAATGTTGAGCAAGGTTACGGAGGCTTAAATGGTTCTCTTGCAATTTCGTTGGTTAAGCACATTGTTAAGGATTCGAGCTGGGGTATCTCGTGGAGTCTCGAAGGGTCTAAGGATGCTTTCTAGTATTGAGGGGTAAGCACAACTCTACGGAGTTGCACTTAGTTGAGGAGGTTGTAGAAAAAGTATTTAGTGCTAGTTTGGTCACCGAGGTAGAATCCTTGGTGCATCTCCTATTGCTGGTCTTTAGTTGATGGGAGAGATGAGAAATAGAAGTAACATAAAGGAGGGGAATGCATAAAAGGGGGTTCTATACTGCAAGTGCAAACAAACAGGTGCAAAAAAGGCCACACGCAATTTCATTAAGAGGGGATAGGTGATATAGTCGCGTGCATGCTGCCTAGGGCAAAAGTGCGACTTATATCGAAACAAAAATAGATAAGAACAAGCAACACTCAACATGGTTTCATTTGAACCATCATATGGACTTGACTATGCATAGGGGTTACATGACTCATCCTACCCTAGGGGTCCTCGGATTCGGTAGTTATGCTTGCTTCATCACTTGGAGAGAAAGGCGTTCAGTCTTCAGCTTCTAGGTTCTCCTGGGTGCTAGTGGGCATGCGACAGTTGGCTGCTTGTTGGGACACATCTTGTTAATATGCCCAAGTTCACCACACCCATGACATGTGACGGAAGCGAAAAGGTTGTTATTCAGTCTTGGGTATTGTCATGGGGGGCCCAAAGATGATCCTCTATGAGGTGGATATGGAAATCCCTTCCTATGCCTCCTGCGTGGGGTTTGGTTGCGGGCTTTCAAAAGTTCCTCGATTTGCTGCTCCTGATTGACAATGTGGGCTTGTAGGGCAGTTGTCGGCATTCTGGATATGGGGGTACCCAGACATGCCTGCCTGTGGCCCACTACGTGGCTCCATCGACGGCCTGTTACGACCCATCTTTGGCATCAAAAACTCAAGACCCTCGCGAGGGGCCAAGCCTCGCGAGGCGGACGACGCCAAAACCTCCAAGGGGATCAGCCTCCTCAGGCTGTCTCCCGAGGGGCGGAGACTTCTTTGCAGGGTGCACCTCACGAGGCTCAGCTGACGTTAGCCATGATGACCATGGTCGGACGGGCGCCAGCGGGCGTAGAGTGCCAGTTTCCTCTTTGGTGCAAAGGAGGCAAGCAGCAGACGCGGAGTCCCAAGGAATCAACCAAAGGTTTCCATTCTGGTGCAACAAGACCAAGGCCGCCAGGATGGCAGGAGGGAGGCCATCGCTGAGCCCACCGCAGCGTCATGACCAAAGGCTTTTCGTAGGCGAAGACCACTTCAGTCAAGATAGGATGTAATTCCTGTCCCCCTTCAAATCCGGCTGTTGTGGGATCCCTTCCCACCAACATTTGGGAAGAGGACCAAGGCCACTGTAAATAGGACTTACCCACCACCATAGAAGGGGGTCGAAAACCGAGAGGGAAAGAGTAGAACAACGATCGAATCCATTCTCATCCGACCACCTCACCAGCTCTCCCGAGCTCAAGAACACCTCACCTCCTGAGGCTAGTTCATCCACTATACTAGTTCATCCATAGCCCCTCGAGGCAATCCACCAAAACACTGGAGTAGGGTATTACACCGCAAGGTGGCCCGAACCAGGATAAACTATTGTGTCTCTCTGTCCCTTTCAGCTCGACGCGCTAGGCTTAGAGGATCGCGAGTAGGTAGACTGGGTAGGTTGAGATCTCCGCACGCATCCCAGAGTTTGAACCTATCAAGGGTTTGCGGAGCTCGAAATACCACATTTGGCGCGCCAGGTAGGGGTGTGTCAGACATCCGCTGCTCCGTCGCCACATCACGCCACCGGCTTCGAAGGCGAGCGCTCCTTCGTCGACTTGGCCGTCGTGCACCTTCGAGGGAGCCGAGGGGCTCTGCGCTTTCACTCCTACCTTGCAACGGGTGGAGTGGCCACATAAGTTCAAGCCAGAGATGCCTCCATGCTATGACAGCACGGCAGACCCGTCCGGCTTCCTCCAGGCATACGAGGAGGCAGTTTGGGCAGCCGACGCAGACCACATGGTGAAGGCCAACTAGCTCCCCATGGCCCTTGTAGGCGCACCGCGTGCCTGGTTGGTCAACCTGCCGGAGTCCTCTATGGCCTCCTGGGAGGAGCTGCGCGGCCTCTTCATCGTACACTTCACGGCGCTGGCACCTCCCATTGTTGCAACCCTTCTAGGCGGCTCGCAGTCATCACCCTCCAACCGACACATCAAGCAGTTCTACCACCAAGTGAGCGCGACCTAGTTGAGCCTGGGGCCTCCTCCGGGCTGGGAGGCACCTAAAACCGACCTCGCCTTTGGCCCAGAAGATCATCCAGCGACCACGGCGGGAGTGGGTGCGCCCTCGATGCTCTGCACCCCCACCATCTGCAAGGTGGCGGTCACCAATACCCTCATTGATGGCAGAGCCGGCCTCAAGATGCTCTCCGTGGAGGCATTCGGCCTGCTGCACGTGCCCCCCGACCGGCTCCGCCCCACCAAGCCCTTCTCCGGGGTCGGCAATGGCTCCACCAGTCCCTTGGGGCAGATCCGCCTCCCCGTCACCTTCGGGACCCACCACAACTACCGCATTGAGCTCATCGACTTCGACATCGCCCGAATCGACCTGCCATACAACGCCATCCTTGGGTACCCGGCCCTGGCCAAGTTCGTGGTAGCAACTCATCCGTCCTACAACCTCATGAAGATGTCAGGTAGCAGCAGTGTCCTCACAGTGGCAGGGGACACCAAGGATGCGATGCAGGCCCTCAAGCTTGTCTTCGGGTCCGCGATATCTGCGCTGCCGAGCAAAAAAGGGGGCCCTGAGGCCCCAGGGGCAGCACCAGCTAAGAAGAAACAGTTGTTCTCCCAGGACCGAGCCGAGATGAAGCAAGTTCCAGTTGATGAGGATGGTGTGTCAGGTGCCACCTTCACCATAGGAGCTGGCCTCCCTCAGGAGCAAGAGGAAAGCATTGGTCGGCTTCTTGCGCCCCAACAAGGATGTGTTCGCATGGGAGCCCAAGGACCTGGTTGGTGTTCCAAGGGGAATAATCGAGCATCACCTGAAGGTATGACCAAACGTGCGCCCAGTGAAGCAGAAGGCCCTCGATAGTCCATCGAGAAGCCGTGATTCATTTTCCAAGAAACCCGCAAGCTGCAGGATGCTGGGGTCATCAGGGAGGTGCGTACCCGGAATGGCTCGCAAACCCAGTCGTCGTCCCCAAGAAAGGAGGGAAGGAGTGCATGTGTGTCGACTTCACCAACCTCAACAAGGCTTGCCCTCAAGACCCCTTCCCACTTCCCCGCATCGACCAGATCGTCGACTCTAGTGTCGAGTGCGATCTATTGTGCTTTTTGCACGCTTTGTCGGGCTACCACCAGATCAAGATGGTCATGCACGATGTGGAGAAGACGGCGTTCCTGACTCCCTGCGGGGTGTACTGCTACACCTGCATGCCTTTCGGGCTGCGCAATGCCACGGCTACCTTCCAACGGCTGATGCACATCGCCCTGGGTAGGCAGCTCGGGAGAAATGGTGAGGCCTATGTTCATGACATGGTGGTGAAGTCTCGGGAAGCGAGGGCCCTAATTGAGGATCTGGAGGAGACGTTCGCCAGCTTGTGCAAGGTGGACCTGCGGCTCAATCCAGAGAAGTGCGTGTTCGGGGTTCCCTCTGACAAGCTACTGGGTTTGCTAGTGTTGCACAGAGGAATCAAGGCCAATCCGGAGAAGGTCAAGGCAATACAAGACATGAGCCCTCCGCAAACGCTCAAGGAGATGTAGAAGCTGGCGGGCTGCGTGACCTCACTGGGGCGCTTCATCTCCAAGCTGGGAGAACGCGCCCTTCTGTTCTTCAAGCTGATGAAAAGGAAGGGGCCGTTCGAGTGGACCCCCAAAGCTGATGCAGCCTTTCAAAACCTCAAGAGATACCTGACCAGCCCGCCGATGAGGGCGGCGCCGCGCCCTCTCGAGCCCCTGGTGCTCTATTTGGACACCACCCCTCACTCCGCCAGTGCTGCTCTTGTGGTACTAAGAGAGGAGCGCACAATTAGGGACCCTCGTTAGGGCGCTCGACCACCAAGCAAAGCGCGGCAGCCTCAGGACGGTGCTCTTGAGGCCTCAGCTGACTATACGACCAACATTCCTCCTGAGGCTAAAACCAACCCCTCGGCCGGGGGGCTCCTGAGCTTCATGCTCGCGAGGACGCACTTGGCGCGATAGGAGATGAGACCCCCGGAGGCCCGCATCCTCAAGAAAGGCAAGACTTCGCCAATGCCTCCTTCGTCGAGCACCCGGTCTACTTAGTTAGCACAGTACTAAGGGAAGCACGGGCACGCTACCCCATGCCTCAAAATCTCTTACTTGCGCTCCTCGTTGCCTCCCGAAAGCTGCGCCACTAGTTCCAAGGCCACCCCATCAAGGTCATTTCAGCCTACCCACTAGAGAGGGTGCTCCGGAGCCCTAACGCCGCCGGGCGGGTTGCAGAGTGGAACATCGAGCTCCAAGCGTTCCAGCTCGAGTTCAGAACCACTAGAGTCATCAATGGTGCGGCCCTCGCAGATTTCATGGTGGAATGGACTGACATCCCTGACCGCGAGGTAAGCGCGGACTGCTCCCTCTTGCCTGGTTATGAGGCGCCAGACGGGTGGACCATATACTTTGATGGCGCGTTCACATGACAAGGAGGAGGGTCCGGGGCCGTCCTCATTTTACCCGCCAAAGACAAACTCTACTACGCAGTGCAACTCTGTTTTTAGCAGGGCGAAAAGGTCTCCAACAACATCACAGAGTATGAAGGCTTGCTCGCGGGCCTCAGGGCCGCATCAGTGCTAGGGGTGAAGCGTCTCACCATCAAGGGCGATTCCTAGCTCCTCGTCAACTTCTCTAACAGAGAGCACACCCCCAAGGACGAGCACATGGAGGCATACCTAGAAGAGGTGCACAAAATGGAGAAACAATTCCTGGGCTTGGAACTACAACACGTTCCACGAGGAACGAACAAGGAGGCGGACGACATCGCCAAGAGAGCATCCCAGAGGCTCCCTCAGGAGCTAGGGGTGTTTGAGGAACGACTCTTCAGGCCGTCGGCGGCTCCCCCCACCACAACACCAGCACCACCTTAGGAGGACCTACCCCGAGCACTAGCGACCGGCGCCCCAGCATGCGGCCCTCCCTCAGGGGCCTACCTGCTCCTCGCGCTCAAGCCTCGGGAGGGGTGTTGGACCGAGGAGTTCAAGACGTACCTACTCCAGGGGACCCTGCCGTTGAAGGAGGAGGATGCCGAGCGCGTGGCTCGTCGGGCCACCGCGTACTGCATCCGCGACGGTGAGTTATACCGCAAGAGGCCCAACGATGTTTCTCTATGATGCATCTCCAGGGAGCAGGGGCTTGAGCTGTTGGCGGACATACATGGTGGGGATTGCAGGCACCACTCCTCATCAAGCACCCTTGTGGGAAAGGCGTTCCGTAGTGGCTTCTATTAGCCCACTACACTCAACGATGCCACTTAGCTGGTGCGCTCTTGCGAAGCATGCCATATCCACGCCAAGCAAATCCACCAGCCTGCGCAAGGCCTCCAGACTATTCCGCTCACATGGCCGTTCGCGGTCTAGGGGCTGGACATCTTGGAGCCGTTTCCCCGAGCGCCGGGGGCTATCAGTATCGTTAGGTCAGCCTCGACAAGTTCATCAAGTGGGCGGAGGTAGAAGCCATCTGTACCATCCCAGCTAGATCAACTGTCAAGTTCATCAAGGGCCTCGTGAGCCAGTTTGGGATCCCTAACCGCATCATCACCAGCAATGGCTCGCAGTTCACTACCAACCTTTTCAAAACATATTGTGCTAACCTTGGAATCCAGATATGCTACGCCTTAGTGGCACACCCCAGGAGCAACGGCCAGGCTGAGTGTGCCAACACCGAGGTCCTGAGGGGCCTCAAGGCAAGGGCCTTCAAGAAGAAGCTCAAGGCCTGCGGCAGGGGTTGGGTGGACGAACTCCAGTCTGTGATGTGGTCCATCCGCACCACCGCAACCAAGCCAAGGGGAGAGACGCCATTCTTCCTTGTCTATGGAGCTGAAGCGGTTCTCCCACATGAGGTCAAGCATCGCTCCACGTGGGTCCTAGCGATTAACGAGGCACGTCAGGACGCCACGCGGGGGTTGGATCTCATGCTAGGGGAGGAATGCCGCTGTCAAGACTCGCTCGGAGCGGCAAGGTACCAGCAGGCGCTGCAGCGTTACCACCGCCACAACGTCCGCTCCACGACGTTGGAGGTGGGCGACCTCGTCTTGAGGTGGGTGCTCTTCATGGAGGGGCTGCACAAGCTCTCTCCCATGTGGGAGGGCCTGTTTAGGTTTGCCCATGTATCCAGGCCTTGTGCCGCGCACCTGGAGATACAGGACGGGGTCCCCATCCAGAATGCCTGGAACATCCAGCACCTCCGGAAGTTCTACCCATGAAGCAAGGCTCCGGCTTGTGAAGATCTCCGCTCATGACACTCTCACGTAATAATGAGTGGGGCTGTACACGCCCCACAGTCTCCTGAGAGCCGTCCTGGGGCCTCACGGGGCTCCCTCCCATGTCTTACTGGCAGCACTTAGCTTCGCGCTGGTGAGAATACTAGACTAGGTGCCGGACGCGGCTGTTCATTTGCTTTCTGAAGTTGCTTGCAATATTTTAGTAGTCTTTAATGGAGTTGGTGCTTACGTGCTTTGGTTCGCCAAGTTGGATTTTTCTCCTCTTGTTTCGTTCGTTCTTAGCCTTGTCCAGGAAGGTGTCGCAGTTGCCTATCACTCTTCCTCATGCGCCTCGTGCGTGGGGGCTAGGCAAGTGTGTGCGCATGGGACTACCCTCGCACGACCACACCGCGCAGAACCCCATTGCCCCAGTGCTTCGGCTTTATCCTCGCGAGGAGCCCTCGACCAAGCTCACGGGAACCAGCACCCCCTCATGTACGTGCCCCTCGGGCAGCACAACGCGGTGCATTAAGCCAGAGCTAACCTACGACAGGGGGCTCGTGCAAAGAGGAATGAGGTGCTAGACATGCTTCCTTTTTCTCTAAACAGCTCTGCAACAGATCTACAACGCCTCCCGGGGACTTAAGCGCCCCCTGAGTCGCCAGGAATGGGGGCTTCGCTAGACGCAAAGGGCCTCGCCCTCGTGAGGTGGGAAGCCACCGCAAATACGTCAAGCTATGTTATCCTACCGTTGCCTACCCAGAGTACAGACATCATGGCACAACATTAAGATAATAAGAATTGCATAAAAGGGGCATAACTTCCATAGTTCGTTACACACCCCAGCGGGGCACCCTACTTTTCTCGCATTGCAGAGGAAAGGAAAGATTAAACAGAAATGGCCCAAGGGTGTGCGGATCCAGCGCCAGTGCCGCATCCTCAAGCAGCACCTCAAGGTGCCCCCGACACTCCACCAGTTCACCCACAGGCGGCTTGAGGCCGCGGTAGGTCTCGAGTCCAAGTTCGGCAGCCCCGAGCTCAAGTCGGCCTTCCCTCTAGCTTCACCGGGGCATGGCGGGGGGACGGCCCACCACCGCCCTCGATCCGAGCTCAGTAGCGGGGAGGCTGGTCGTAGCCGCCGCTGCTCGAGCTCTCATCCAAGGAGGAGATGACACTGCGGGAGGAGGAGCGAATGTCACCAAGGCCAAGTTCACCCTCGTTGCCCTCGTCGTCGCTGTCGTCTTCTGAGAAGCACCCCACGTGGCGGCCGTCCTCCCTGAACACCCTCACAAAGAGGGTCGCCAGGCCGTTGTACTTGAAGTGGAGGGTGCACCTCCCACACAGGCCTCATGCGCGGGAAAACGTCTGCTAGCCATGGGTCAAGACCACGCTGCCCATGGCGGCGACCTTAGTCCCCACTCACGGGGCCCTACTGCAGCAGCCATCAGCCTACAGCCAGAGGCCGTTGAGGCCGCGAGGATGACAGCTCACTGGAGAAAAAGTGCGGGAGCCAGAGTGAGGTGTCGATGGGCACCTCCGACCACACCACAAACTCCGGAAGCACGTCCAGCGAGGATAAGTGTGGGCGAGGAGGGCGTGCAACCACGGTGTGCCTCCCCTCGTCATGGAGGCTGCCCCGGAGCTGGTGGCCCCCGCCACGAGAAGAAGTACCACCACGAGCGCCAAGGGAGGCGTTGTCCCTTGGAGATGCGTGCCCGTGCCCCCTGGGGGCCACCGTCGGGGTCGCATGGTGCTTGCGGGGACGGGCGCGGCCCCTCTTGGGAGGCGGATAAGTTGTCCCCTCTTTGGGAGCCTTTCCCTTTTCGGTCGCAGAAAACCACCTCGTCAGTGCCATGGAAGCAGCAGCAAGATGGAGAAGGAGAAGAAACAAGCAGCACGAAAGATAGAAGAAGAGATGAGCGAGGGGGTTCCGCCCCTCCCCTCGTTTATAGTCAGAGGGAGGCCAACCACCGGCCTCCACGACCTCGCGTAATGATGATCTTCTGCATGAAGCATCGACCCGTCAAGTCAAACAGTTGCCGAGGTAGCATGGGGAAGTGGAGACGCCCACATCGCATCAATCACCACGCATCGTTCAAGGCCGCAGGCGGTTAGGGCCCGCGGCGCTCCGCACTTGCCCTTTGGCTTCGCCTAGAAGCCAAGTCCGAGCGCGCCTTGGGCCCGGGGGCTACTGTCGATGTTCTGGATACGAGGGTACCTACACTTGCCTACCTACGGCCCACTGCGTAGCTCCGTCGACGGCCTGGTACGGCCCAGCTTCGGCGTCAACAACTCAAGACCCTCGTGAGGGGCCAAGCCTCACGAGGCGGGCGACGGCAAGACCTCCAAGGGGATCGGCCTCCTCAGGATGGCTGCCGAGGGGCGGAGACTTCTTTGCAGGGTGCACCTCACAAGGCTCAGCTGACGTGAGCCATGACGACCAAGGCCGGACGGGCGCCAGGCGGGCGCCAGCAGGCGTAGAGTACCAGTTTCGTCTTGGGTGCAAAGGAGGCAAGCAGCAGACACGGAGTCCCAAGGAATCAACCAAAGGTTTCCATTCTTGTGTAACAAGACCAAAACCGCCAGGACGGAGGATATCACCGAGCCCACCGCAGCGTCACGACCAGAGGCTTTCCATAGCCGAAGACCACTTTAGAGGATAGGATGTACTTCCTATCCCCCTTAAAATCCGGCCGTTGTGTGATCCCTTCCCGCCAAAATTTGGGAAGAAACCTAAGGACACTATAAATAGGACTTAGCCACCACCATAGAAGGGGGTTGAAAACTGAGAGAGAAAGAGTAGAACAGGGATCGGATCCATTCTCATCCGACCACCTCGCCAGCTCTCCTGATCTCAAGAACACCTCACCTCCTAAGCCTAGTTCATCCATGGTACTAGTTCATCCACAGCTCCTCGAGGCAATCCACCAAAATGTTGGAGTAGGGTATTACATCGCAAGGTGGCCCAAACCAGGATAAACCGTTGTGTCTGTCTATCCCTTTGAGCTCGACGTGCTAGGCTTAGAGGATCACGAGTAGGCAGGCTGGGTAGGTTGAGATCTCCGCGCGCACCCCAGAGTTCGAACCTATGAAGGATTTGCGGAACCCAAAATTCGATAGTAGTGATTTGCTGTTCTCGCTCGACCACCTTCTTCTTCTCAAGGCAGTGGTGGTGAAGAAGTGAGGGGAGGTCTTCGCGAGCCTTAAGGAATGCATCGGTAGGGTGACATAGAAGGTAGTCTCCTGCGTTGATGAAGCAGATCTGGTACTTGATGGTTGGATCCTCATCTTCTGGGGAAATCCACACTTTTGTCTGGGCTCCAAATCCGCTCTTGCCAGGTAGGTAGTGGGTGGCGTGTTCTTCTTTCATTTCTGGAAGGAGGTCTTGAAGACGGAGGAGCGCTTCGTATGCCACTTGCTGAATGGCCAGGTCTCTTGTTGGCATGGGCGGTCCAATGAAGAACCACCCCTTGGGTGAGGTCTTTGCAGGCACAAAAACCTTGGCATAGAACTCCTTCTCGAACACATCATTTTCAAGTTCGTGCAGGGTGTACATGGACAACAAGGGATAGTGGCATTGTTTGAGGCAATCTCTTAGGAGTGATGGAAATCCTGTTGTAAGGAGTCTCAAGAGGGTGACGGCCATCTACAAAAGTTGAATAGGAGAGGTCAATACGGAAAATATCCCTTAGGTTTGGGAAATCTAGAAAAGAGGCGATGTATAGATGGTTTTGAAAATTTGTTTTATCCTAACTAACAACCATGCTAACTAAGGCTTCCTACAGTTAGGATGGCTCTGATACCAGCTCTGTGGGGACCCCGGCCCATAAGTCAAGATCAGTGAATGCATGTGTAGAGTGATCCCAGAGATCAATGCTCACTGAATACACAGAAGCTGCATAATAAGAGTCTTACATCCGTACAAACCTTCTTACACAAATTACGGCCATTATGGTCAAGTCTTACATAGATAAAGCCTTAAGGCTTGAACATCAAATAAATCATAAACAGCGGAAATACTCGTTGATAAGTAGAACCCATGCCATCTGCCTTAACCTTACAGGTATTCTAACTAGGAAGCGTCCTAGTTCGCATGTTCCTCACCAAAGAACTCTTCCTCGAACTCCTGCTCTTCCATGCCTGGCCAATTAAATAACCAGTGGCAAGCCAATGAGTACTTTGAATGTACTCGCAAGCAACCCATCTTTTTGGATCAAGGTAATAATGCATAATGTAACAACAAGTAGGCAACCTAGCTTCAAGCTAGTTTGAAATTCAATGACATGTCCTATCAACTTGTAAAACATGCATCAATGGACTCTGGCAACCTTGTGAACAGGTTATAGATATCAACATAAATAGAGTTTGGATGAACTCTATCTTAATCAACACATCAAGTCATTTGGCTTCACTCAAATAGTTCTCATCCACATGCACCAAGTTTGAAAAAACACTGGACATAGTTTAAGTAGCACCACCCAACTGTCCTTGACCGTGGACACGGCTATTCGAATAGTTTGACACTCTGCAGAGGTTGTGCACTTTAACCACATGAATCGGGGAGCCTTCGTATCATCCACGATCCCGTAGTACCTGAAGTACTCGGGGGAAGCACCCAATCACTATCTTTCCCTAGGAGACACTAACATAAGGTCCACTCGTTGGTATATGACCCTCGTGTATAAGCATAAGATTTTGGGACAGTGCCCTTTTCATTATCACACATACACGAAGGGACCAAGATGTGTCCGGTGCCCTGTGAAAACAGTCATGGCCGCCTATCCAAGCACGACCCCATCCCGAGAGTGACCTCATGTCACCCCTGTGACTAGTAATGTGGGCACCATGCTAGTATCGGACTAGGTCATTAACAATGCCCCGTCCCATAAGGGGTAGAGTGGTTGCACATGTTTGGTTGGGACGGTAATCATACCTTAAATCTAATCCATCATTTTACACACACAAATGCTTGCTCCGGTACACCACTTCTTCCTCATGTGGTGACCTAGTTCAGCATCACCCACGAGCGTTAGGGGCACCCGGTGGGGTTCTCGAAAGAATGCAACCCCAAGGTGATCATGTCATACATGCAACATCATGCATCAATATCAAGTGTTTTTAATCGCATCTCTATCACAAGCTAGAGCTACGAACATGCAAGTACCAACGAGCATGCATCAATGCCACGATTATATCAAGCTCATAATCAACAACACCTTCTTGCATACGGAAAATTTTATCGATGAACAAGAGAGGTGTATCATGGTCAAAAGGCTGCTTGCCTGGCTCAGCAAAGTCTTTGAGGTCTTCGAAGTCTTTTGTTCAAACTCCTTCGTCAGCAACGCAATCTATCGTCGCAAAATAACAACGAGAAAAATAAGGCAATAGCAAAACAGAAAAATAAAAGTGCTCATAAAAATGTCCACCTTTTTTGTTAAATAGTAAGATGAAAACTAAGAATGCAAAAATTCTTAGTTCTGTAATTGGAGTTAAGGAATAGTGGAAATGGATTTTTAGAGGGGAAAATAAATGCTCAAATTTGAATTTACATTTGAACAATACAGAAAAGTGTGATGGTTGTGTATGAGAGTTACATCATTAAATAGGTGTGATTTTTATAAAAATATAGGAGTTGGAATTATTTCGTTTGGACAAATATTTTAATCTATGGAATTTTTGCAAGCTTCTGGCAAAAAAATAAGAAATGGCACTGTGCAACTCGGCCGATTCGGCCACAGTGCAGGAGGCCCAAAGGGGATCCAGCCCGTGCGGCTGACCACGTCGAAGGCGTATTCAGAAAATACCTAGTGAACCAGTATGCACACGCGTGAGTTTTAAACATGACGGGTGGGACCCCGCTGTCAAAGTGTGTGGCTGACAAATGGGCCCCACGGCCGTCGTCGTCTACCTCTGGCCAGAGGGTGCAGCGAGCTTACCGGCGTTGTTGTGACCGCGGCGAGGCGATCTGAGGGCACCGACATGCTGAGGACGATGTCGCCTTTCGGGTGGAGGTGGAGTTGGCCAGCAGGGTGGCCTGATTTGCCGGCGACGAGGAGGCAGCACGGCGGCGCATCGGGAGGTGGATGGATTTCTCCGCTCGCCCTTTAATCGACGTGGAAGAGAGAGGGGACTTGCTTAGATCTAGCTAAGCTAAACTCTTCTCCTTGGTTCACAACTTGGTGTAGTTTCATCATTTGGGTATTTGAGCATATCCACAAAGTCTGGGATCAAATGGAGAAAGTTGGCAATGTAAAGTTGTTCAAACTTGGATCTGGACAGATAGAGTTTTCGGGCACCTTTGTGAACAAAAACACTTTTGATTGGGATGAAACTTTGCAAGATCATCACATTAGGTATGTGTGACTTGCCAGATTTTTCTTGTAATTTTTAGAGAATATTCCTTTGTTAAAATTTTAAAAGCTTGAAATATCCAGAAAGGGTTTTTGAGGAATTTGACCAATATTTTGAACATGACTATGTGCTGAAACTCTTATATATGGACAATACATGTCTATTGAGTTTCCCTGAAATTTTTGAAATATTTTTAAATAATTAAAACAATTTTAACCTATTAAAGAACATTTCTGGCCTAAAGAAAAAGCCTACAAATAAAATAGGAAAAATAACTTTTAAAATCATATTTTTGTGGTTTATGTGAGTCCTATACCTAATAGGAGTCAAATATACTTTTTGAAAGATTTTTCATACCCCAAATTAAGTACTTGTAGTGCAAGCCTCAGTTCAGGGTTTTTTGGAAAACCTAACTTAGAAAATACTTTTAGGCCAAATTATTTTTGTATGAAAATACTATTCCGTCTTATACACATGGCATGATCATTGGGAAAAAGTATGGATCAAGGAGATGAAGTATACAAGGTGGATCTATAATATGACTTACATGAGCACTTGATACGACAGACAGAAAATCCAAATCAAAATAGAAAACCAAATAATGCAAAAAAAATTGCCAAACCACATTTTATGACGATTTATTAGATTAAGTGTTGAGGCATGAAAATCAGGGTGTGACAGCAGGCCTTGGAGAGAAAGCAATTTATTGCAGAGGAAATCAAGAAGCTTGAGGCAGCTGGTTTGGTTAGAGGAGTGATACATCCCACTTGGCTAACAAATCCAGTGGTAGTCCGGAAGGCTAAGGGGAAATGGAGGCTTTGCATAGATTTCACAGATCTCAACAAGGCTTTCTGGAAGGACCCATTTCCCATGCCGCGCATCGATCAGATTGTGGATTCCACTTCGGGTTGTGATTTGCTTTCCTTCCTGGATGCCTCTTCTGGATATCACCAGATCTTCATGTCCAAGGAAGATGAAGAGAAGACCTCATTCATCACCCCATGTGGTACATACTGTTTTATCCGCATGCCATTCGAATTAAAGAGTGTCGTGTCTAATTTTGCAAGGGCAGTCCAGATTGGGTTTGAGCCACAACTGCATAGAAACATTGAAGATTATATGGATGACATTGTGGTAAAAACCAAGGACAAAGCAACTCTTATCCAAGATTTGGAGGAGACGTTTGAAAATCTACGCAAGATGAACTCGAAGCTCAACCCAGAGAAGTGTATGTTTGGCGTTCCCTCCGACAAGCTACTTGGGTTCTTTGTGTCCCACCAGGGAATCGATGCTAATCCCGACAAGATCAAGACCACTGAGCAGATCCAAGCACCAAGTACAGTTAAGGATGTGAGGCGTCTGACGGGATGCATTGCCGCGCTAAGCAGATTCATCTCCTAGTCTACCGAGCGTGCCCTGCCAGTTTTTTAAATCTTGAAGAAGGCATGGCCCATGAAGTGGACCCCAGAAGCAAATGCAGCCCTGCAAGAGTTGAAGGCCTACTTATCTTCTGTGTCTACCTTGGTCGCCCCCAAACCACAGGAGCCGTGGCTGCTTTACTTAGCGGCAACCAACCAAGTGGTTAGTGCAGCCTTGGTGGCGCAGCGGGAAGTGGACGAGGCAGAGAGTGAGCAAGGTCCGGCAGAGTCAGATAAAGGTCAGAACAGAAGTGAGCACGGCAGCGATCACGCGCCCAAAGACACTGCAAGGAAGAAAGTGGTGCAGCGTCCAGTGTACTTTGTCAGTTCCCTGTTACAGGGGGCTTGATCGAGGTACTCTGGCGTGCAAAAATTGATCTTTGGTTTCATCATGGCCTCAAGGAAACTGTGGCACTATTCCAAGCCCATGAGATTATGGTTGTCACTTGCTTCCTGTTGCAAAGGATACTCTGAAACCCTGAGGCTACTGGCAGAATAGTGGAGTCGGCTTTGGAATTGTCTAGTTTCGGTCTGAAGTTTGAGAGCACATTGACAATTCAGAGCAGGGCGTTCGCAGAGTTTATGGCAGAATGGACGCTGGCCCATGATGAGGAAGTGACAGAAATAGTTATCCCCGACAAGGAGGCGCCCCAACAATGGATCATCTATTTTGATGGTGTCTTTTCCTTGCAAGGTGCAGGGGCTGGCGTGCTTCTTGTCACACCCTCAGGGGAGCAATTGGAGTACGTCGTCCAGATGCATTTTGCTCGGGAAGAGGCAACCAACAATACAACAGAGTATGAAGGGATCCTTGCCAGGCTCAGGATTGCTGCTGAATTGGGAATTAAGAACCTGATTATTCGAGAAGATTCACAACTTGTGGTGAGACAAGTTAACAAGGATTATCAAAGTCCATTAATGGAGGCATACGTTGAGGAAGTGAGAAGATTGGAGGAGCGCTTTGATGGATTGCAAACAGAGCACGTACCCCATGCAGAAAACAGCGTAGCTGATCATCTGTCAAAGTGTGCTACACAAAAGCTTCCTATGGAACCAGGAACTTTTGTCCATCTTACTCAGCCCTCCGTATCCCCTGCAATAATGGCCCAGAAGAGGAGAAAGAAGGACTCCGGTAAGCCTCTTCTGGTAGAGCCTCGTGCTCCTGGCAGGAACCCTGCCAGAAAGTCACAACTTGCTGGTACGCACCCTCCTGCCGGGACCACGTTCCCCGCAGACGAGGAGTGTGCCCCCGTAGTGGAGGAGGTGTCGCTAGTCCTCATTGCTGAGCCTGAGGCTCCATCTTGGGCAAAGCACATAGTCCACTTTCTCCAAACCGGAGAACTCCCTAATGACCAAGATGAGGCTGAATGAGTAGCACGGAGGGCCAGTATATACCAGTTTGTCGATGACACTCTGTACAGAAGGAGGCTCAACAGTGTGAAATTGAAGTGCATCTGTCAGGAAGAAGGAAAGGAACTGATGGTTGAGATACACAAAGGCATGTCCGGCTCTCACAATGGATCAAGGGCATTAGTTGGGATAGCATTCCGTCAAGGATTTTATTGGCCCATAGCCCTCCAAGATGTGGTCGAGCTAGTCACGAAATGTGAAGCCCGCCAGTTCTGTTCCAAGAATATCCACCTGCCTGCCCAAGCTCTTAAGAAAATCCCTTTATCATGGCCATTTTAAGTCTAGGGGCTCGATATCCTCGGCCTTTCCCCCAAGCAATCGGGGGGCTTTGAATTCTTGTTTGTTGCCATCGACAAGTTTACAAAGTGGTTGGAAGTGACTCCCGTGAGAAAGGTGACTGCTCAATCATCTATCAAGTTCTTGAAAGAACTATTGTGTCATTTTGGAGTTCCGGCAAGGATCATCACTGACAACGACACCCAGTTCACGAGCCGTGCCTTCATGCAATATGTTCGCACCCTCGGAAGCAAGGTTTCATTTGCCTCTGTTGCACATCCCAGAATCAATGGGCAAGCTGAGAGGGCGAACGCTGAAGTGCTGCAGGGACTCAAAACAAGAACCTTTGATACGCTGCGGAAGCACGACAGGCGGTGGATCGATGAGCTGCTGGTAGTCCTTTGGTCCCTCAGAGCGACACCAAATCGAGCTACCGGGCAGACTCCGTTTTCCCTAGTCTATGGGGCAGACGCAGTAATCCCCACAGAACTTATTTACGGGTCGCCTCGAGTGCTTGCCTACGATGAAGTAGCGCAAGATCAGCACTAGCGTGACGACACTGTGCTACTTGAGGAGAACCATCTCCAGGCTACTACGCATGCCACATGCTATCAGCAAGCCCTGCGCCTCTCTCTTAGCTGCAGGGTTCATGCCCATTGTTTTGAAGAAGGCGACCTTGTCCTTAGGCGCGTTCAGTCGGCCAAGGGTACAAACAAGTTGACACCGAAGTGGGAAGGCCCTTACCAGGTAGTACGAGTCACCAGACCTGGCGTAGTCCGTCTGGAAACCGGAGATGTCATTCAATTGCAAAACACATAGAATATTTAGCATCTCCACAAGTTCTACCCATAAGGCGCGGTTGTCGGGCCCTACCCGGCAGCCACCCATTTGTACAGGCCTTGCCTCAGCTGCATGTAACCCCTTGTACAAAGCCAGGGCGATGACCCTGTGCACCAGAAAAATAAATGAAGCACTGGGGCCCCCTGATGTCTACTATGCAACCTTCTTCTTGTAGGCGTTGTTGGGACTCCAAGTGGAGAGGTTTGTAGGATAGTAGCAAATTTCCCTCAAGTGGATGACCTAAGATTTATCAATCCATGGGAGGCGTATGATGACGATGGTCTATCTCAAGCAACCCTGCAACCAAATAACAAAGAGTCTCTTGTGTCCCCAACACACCCAATACAATGGTAAATTGTATAGGTGCACTAGTTCGGCGAAGAGATGGTGATGCAATATGGATGGTAGATATAGGTTTTTATAATCTGAAAATATAAAAACAGCAAGGTAACAAGTGGTAAAAGTGAGCGAAAACGGTATGGCAATGGTAGCAAACAAGGCCTAGGGTTCATACTTTCACTAGTGCAAGTTCTCTCAACAAGGATAACATAATCAGATCATATAACTATCCCTCAACATGCAACAAAGAGTCACTCCAAAGTCACTAATATCGAAGAACAAACGAAGAGATTATAGTAGGGTGCGAAACCACCTAAAGTTATTCTTTCTGATCGATCCATTGGGCTATTCCTATAAGTGTCACAAACAGCCCTAGAGTTCGTAGTAAAATAACTCCTTAAGACACAGGGCAGCCCGGTGCATGTAGCTCCCGCTTGCGCAGGGTCGGGGAAGGGTTCGACCACTTTGGGTCTATAGTACGCAGCCTTTCCCTACATTTCTGTAAGAGGCTGTTTCCAGGACTTGAACCCATGACCTCATGGTCACAAGGCAGCAGGTTTACCACTGTGCCAAGGCTCCCCTTCCCCGACCCTGCCCCAATGTCACCACAAGTATCCGTGGGTATGATTATATGGTATGCATCACACAATCTCAGATTCATCTATTCAACCAACACAAAGAACTTCAAAGAATGCCCCAAACTTTCTACCGGAGAGTCAAGACGAAAACACATGCCAACCCCTATGCATAAGTTCACAAGGTCACTGAACCCGCAAGTTGATCACCAAAACATACTTCAAGTAGATCACGTGATATCCCACTGTCACCACAGATAAGCACATGCAAGACATACATCAAGTGTTCTCAAATCCTTAAAGACTCTATCTGATAAAATAAATTAAAAGGGAAAACTCAATCCATTACAAGAAGGTAGAGGGGGAGAAACATCAAGATCGTGCCACATCAAGAACACGAGAGAGAGAGAGAGAGAGAGAGAGAGAGAGAGAGATCAAACACATAGCTACTGGTACAAACCCTCAGCCCCGAGGGTGAACTACTCCCTCCTCGTCATGGAGAGCGCCGGGATGATGAAGATGGCCACCGGTGATGGATTCCCCCTCCGGCAGGGTGCCGAAACGGGCTCCTGAGAGATTTTTGGTGGCTACAGAGGCTTGCGGCGGTGGAACTCTTGATCTAGGTTTCTTTCTGGAAGTTTGGGTATTTATAGGAGGGTTTGGCGTCGAGAAAAAGTTAGGGGGGCCCACGAGGAGTCCATGAGGCACAGGGGCATGCCCAAGGGGGGTGGGGGCGCCCCCACCCTCGTGGGCCCCACGGGACTCCTCTCCGATAACTTTTTGTTCCAATATTTTTTATATTTTCAAGAAAAAATCTCCGTTGATTTTCAGCGCATTCCGAGAACTTCTATTTCCACGCAAAAATAACACCACGGTAGTTCTGCTAAAACAGCGTCAGTCCGGGTTAGTTCTAACCAAATTATACCAAAAGCATGTAAAAAATATTATAAACATGGCATGAATACATAAAAAATTATAGATACGTTGGAGATGTATCAGCCCTCGACCAAATTGCATGCAAGGATGAGCATTCCAAGAGCATTTGCATAAGCATTTCATGAGCATCTCCATATGCATATAGATAGGATCGCATCCTGCATCATTTCATCTGCATAAAGCTGCAGGTTCCTGCCACGAACTTGGTTTCTACAAGGAGATGAGAAGATGGACCAACATTGCGATCGTCGGCAATCCAAACAGATAAGTTCTACCTCTTGTCCATAAGTGTTCTGTGCGCTAAAACTTGTGCACGAGAAAACTTCGCCACTCTTTGAAGCTTAGGTGCTCCCACATTTGGCTAGAATGCTGCTTCAGCCTAGGTGGTCGCAGTGGCCTTTCCTAAGAAAGAGTTGGCGGGGGGCTGGTCCCTTTATTTTTTGCCCGGTAGACTTCGGTCCCCGGCAACAAAATAGAAAGACTTCGGTACCGGCAGGATAACCTATCGAGGAAGACTCATTTACTTAACTAAAGAGGCATCCCACCTCTGCATGGACATACACATGCATGAGTTCCCGGCAAGGCTCATATTGTTCATTACTATCCAGATCATACAAGTACAAGCCTTACAGAACACATACATGGACTTGAGAGATTACATTATTTGTACTAAAATTTGGCAAGTACCTACAAGTTTAGGATCAAAAAAAGATAAGTGCCCCGTGATCTCCTCTTTTCCTTTTCCCTCCTCCAGGCACTGCGGTGGAAGGAGGAAAATATGAGAAAAAAGCCCGAGCGGGAACCCCTCCCGGTCTAGTCACAGCTTGCCCGATGTGGCCGGACGAGACCGGGACTAGCAAAGGTGTGGAGGAGAAGTGTAGGAGCAGGGCGGTGCTCCCCTGGTCGCCATCTCCAGAACCAGCCAGAAGCCCCGACTTGTGCCCTGGTGGGGTCATCCGCTGAAGCTCAGCCAGGAGACCACTAGAGAAGGGGCGAAGGCGCCAAGAGAACATCCCTCCCCGGCTATAGCCCAAAGAGGCCGGTGATGATGGTGCCGGGCAAGGAAGGGAATGATGGAAGACGAGGCGACAAGTCACTAGTCGGAGGCGAAGGCATCCACGCCATCATACTCTGACCTGACCCTCCACCACCCACTTCCTCCATCTTCCCTCATTTTCTCTCTGTCATCACCACTCCCAAAGGGAACTAGGACTCCATCCCAGCATCCCGGCCCTCCAAGAAGACGGCGAGCGACCAAGACGACCAGGGGGCCCGAGGCACACCACACCCCACCATGGCAGGAAGGAAGGCGCCCTCTTCATCGACATGAACCCCAGTTCTAAGGAGAGGGGCAGTACTCAGATTTCTAACGATCGTAAGCCCGTCACATTGGACTTGAACAAACCCACTCCCCGAGCACCAGCACCACTGCTTGGCATCATCAGCTCCAAGCTAAATCCCGGGGACCGGCCCCGGGCTCTCCCTTCCAGCATACTCAAGACGAAGCAAGGCAGAGGACGAAAATGATGTGGATGAATGCCTCCACTCCTCCCTCGCGCCTACTTTTATAGGAGAGCGGGGGACTGGGGGCCAATTCCACAATGGGTAACCACTGCCCTCCTCTACAAATTCCAGAACATCGGGCCCCCGCCATAATGCTCTCCCGCACCAGGTGCCTCAGTTACCTACCCCGCGCGATGCATGCAGCATATGTGGCTAAGGATAAGGGCATGGTAGGAAGAGTGAATTGGTGGTCCCCGTGCGTTGAAGTCATTCATGGGCCATTACAAGAATGGCCCCACCACTATTGTCTTTACACGATGCGCGGGAAAACCAGAAAGTGGCCTGGACTCAAGATTAATAAAGAGGCAAAGAAGACACGAAGGGGCCAGCCTCTTCAGCGCCCCTGCCTGTGCACATATTAGGGCCCTACCCCGACGGCGCCCGGCAGCGCGATCAGGGGAACAAGATTATGGCATCAGGCCATGCCAGAGTATAAGAGATCAAGATCTTCAAAGGACCAGCATGGAGAACAAGAGGACCAAGATCAAGCCAGAGAAACCAAATACCACCAAGAGGAAAGCCTCCCCTGTCGGGAAAATGGGCTTGGCAAGGGCAGACCTCCTTGAAGAAAGCGACCAAGACATCCCGGTAGGGCCTGTCGGGACTCACGGAGGCAAGAAGCACCTCATCAACCACTCCACCATGACCCACATCGTGGATCAGTGCAGTGTCAGGCCACAAAGTGATTAAGTGGCAACCACTCACCACATTGCAGCCTCTTTCTATAGGAATACCTACAAATTACACCCGTCCTGTGACGTGTCGAACAAGCAGGCGTGGAGCTGGCAGAATAAGCCTAGTAAGGCTTGCCGGGCGAGCAACAATGTGACGTTGAGTGGCGCATTTAATGCACCCTGTCAGCCTGTAGAGTTAGGTATGATAGCACTGTTCGCTATCTTATTAGTGTATAATGACTAATTTTCCATTGTGGTTACCCCTTAACCTATAAAAGGAGGCCCATGGCAACTATGGAAGGGGTTCGGTTCGTGAGGCTGGAGAGTTAGACGCCCAGATGCGCGTAGCCACTGCTGCCCCTGCTGGGCGAGTGTACTACGCTCGACCACCATTCTTCCACCATCAATCTACCAAAGCAGGAGTAAGGGTTTACGACTCACGGTGGCCCGAACCTGGGTAAAACTACTCGTGTGATCCCTGCCGCACTACCCCACTCTCCTCTGCTCTTTGTGCAATGGAGCATCCACCTCCCGAACCAGCAAGGGGCTGCTTGGTCCCATAGGTGGTCGTGGTTTCCCGCAACACTCTATCATGAAGAACATGGTGCTACTTTAAAGCACAAGTGTGGAAAAGGACAGTAACATTCTCCCTTCTCTCTTTTCCTCTCTTTTTTTCTTTTTTTTCCTTTTGGGCTCGTTGGCCTCTTTTTATTTATCTATGTCCCGAGTCTCATCCCGACTTGTGGGGGAATCATAGTCTCCATCATCCTATCCTCACATGGGACAATGCTCTAATAATGATGATCATCAAACTTTTATTTACTTACAACTCAAAAATTACAACTCAATACTAGAACAAAGATATGACTATATGAATGCCTCATGCATATGATTATGGAAAGCAATATGACAATGATGGTGTGTGTCATAATAAAACATAACGGTGGAAGTTGCATGGCAATATATCTCGGAATGGCTATGGAAATGCCATAATAGGCAGGTATGGAGTCTGTTTTGCGGAAAATAAAAGGTGGCTTATGTGTGAAAGATTGCACCAACTCTCAAGGTGAGAAAGGGAAATGCAGTGTACCGAAGAGGCTAGCAATGGTGGAAGGGTGAGAGTGCGTATAATCCATGGACTCAACATTATTCATAAAGAACTCACATACTTATTGCAAAATTTTATTAGCCCTCGAAACAAAGTACTAATACACATGCTCCAAGGGGGGTAGATTGGTAGGAAAAGACCATCGCTCGTCCCCAACCGCCACTCATAAGGAAGACAGTCAAAAATAAATCATGCTCCAACTTCATCGCATAACTAGAGACCATACATGCATGCTTCGGGAATCACAAACCATAACATAGATATTCTTACTAATCCACAATTACTCACTAGCATGACTCTATTATCACTATCTTTATATCTCAAATATTCAATGATCTTCATGAAAGTTTTTATTATACCCCTCTTGGCTGCCCATCATATTAGGACTAAATTCATAACAAAAGCAAATTACCATGCTGTTTAGAGAAACTCTCAAAATAATAAATAAGTGAAGCATGACAGTTCATCGATTTCTTCAAAATAAAACCACCGTCGTGCTCTAAAAAGATATAAGCGAAGCACTAGAGCAACTACCTAGCTCAAAAGATATAAGTGAAGCACGTAGAGTATTCTAATAAATTCATGATTAAGGTCTGTCACTCTCAAAAGATGTGTACAGCAAAGATGATTGTGGCAAAATGAAAAGCAAAGACTCATATAATACAAGATGCTCCAAGCAAAACACATATCGTTTGGTGAATACAAATATAGCCCCAATTAATTTTACCGATGAACCGTAGACAAAACAGGGGATGCCATCTGGGCATCCCCAAGCTTAGATGCTTGGTTGTTCTTGAATATTACCTTTGGGTGCCATGGGCATCCCCAAGCTTAGGTTCTTGCCACTCCTTATTCCATAGTCCATCAAAACTTCACTCAAAACTTGAAAACCTCAGAACACAAAACTCAACAGAAAACTCGTGAGATCCGTTAGTCAAAAAAAGCAAATAAGCACTTTTAGGTACTACTATAAACTCATTCCAATTTTATATTGGTGTTATATCTAATGTATTCTAACTTCTCCTTTGTTCATGCCCACCGATACTACCAATAAATTCATCAAAATAAGCAAACAACACAATGAAAATATAATCTGTCAAAAAACAGAACACTCTATAGTAATTTGGACTTCAGCGAAACTTCTGTAACTCCAATTTTTTTGCATAATTTGGAAAACAAGGGAAATTTGTATATCAACAAAGTGAAAAAAATGTGGAAATTTTCGTCGCTCCAGAAGATCAGGTCAATTTTGTTACTGGGCGCAAAAGTTTCTATTTTCTCATATAATCAAATCAGTAATCTTCCAAACCATCCCAAAGATCTTACTTGGCACAAAAACTAATAAAACACGAAAACACAATCATAACAGAAGTATAATTGCATAGTTATTAAAAAAACAGAAGCAAAAACATAAAAGGAAAATTGGGTTGCCTCCCAACAAGCCCTATTGGTTTACGCCCTAGCTAGACATATTGCATAGATCTAGGTATTGTCATCTTTGGTATTCAATCCATAAGTAGCCCTCACAATAGATTCATATGGCAACTTAATTTTCTTTCTTGGAAATTGTTCCATGCCCTTCCTTAATGGAAATTTAAATCTAATGTTTCCTTCTTTCATATCAATAATTTCACCAATTGTTCTAACGAAAGGTCTACCAAGAATAATAGGGCATTTAGGATTGCAATCTATATTAAGCATGATAAAATCTACATGCACATAATTCCTATTTGCAACAAAAAGAGCATCATTAATCCTTCCCATAGGTTTCTTAATAGTGGAATCCGCTAAGTGCAAATTTAAGGAACAATCATCAAGTTTAGGAAAACCTAGCACATCACATAATGTTTTCGGAATAGTGGAAACGCTAGCACCCAAATCACACAAAGGATTGCACTCATAATCTTTAATCTTAATATTAATAGTAGGTTTCCATTCATCATAAAACTTTCTAGGGATTCAAATTTCCAACTCAAGGTTTTTTTCAAAAGATTTCATCATAGCATCAACGATATGTTAAGTAAAAGCCTTATTTCGATTATAAGCATGAGGTGAACTAAGCATCTTCATCCTCGACGGCGCCATCAGCCATGGCGCACAAGAATAACTCTAGTGTTTCGACTCCACCATCCACCTCAAAGGCTCCGCCGCCCGCAGCTGCCAACGCTAAGGGAGGTAAGGAGGCTCACGAGGATGTGGCCGCTGGGGATGGGGGTCGGCGCAAGCGACATCGTCACCATTTCCCCCGCGGCCGAAGCAGAAGCAGGAGGCACCGGAGGAGAGTGACATCAGCAACACCCTGACGACCATGCTCCACGAGGCACGGGCGGAGGGGCTACTCTGTCCATATATCCTCCACTCGTCGACAGGCACAGCCATAGTGATGGCGCTCGGTCTTGGGCGAGCCATCGCACTCCGGCCACCCTTGTCACAGGAGCGACCGCGGCGCATGCGCTTTCCCCTGGGTGAGTCGACCAAACCACTATGCCCAACAGAGCCATTGGCCCTCAAGCGCCTTCATCGTGTCAACATGCCATCCAGGTCGTCATCACCCATGCCGAGCTCGCCTACGGAGGCCATGGCACGGGCTCAACTGCTAATCAGGTTCCTGCCAGCAGCTGAGCAGATGGACGAGTGGCGTGCCACCATCCAGAGCCTACTTGGTTTCGCCGAGGGTGGGGGCTCACAGCGAGCCGGCCCGCTACGGCCTCCCCAAGAGACAACAACGGCTCATGATGTTGATCATACGGAGGGGTCCACCCCCATGGTGCAGTCCCCGCCATGGCAACCAGCGCGAGCTCGATAGCATCAAGAACCCGATGACGTCTTGATGGCCTCTTCTGACCCTTGAGCACGTCCAGATCGACGACAAGCCGTGGAGGACAGGCGGAGGGAAGACACGCGCGTTGTCATTGAGCAACGCCGCGACAAGCACCGCCAGACTGATGGGTGCAACGGTCCTGACGTTGAGGAGCCTAAGCCCGATATTGGCGGCTGCCTACCTTTCGAGGTTGGATGCCCTGCCTTTACTCGTGAGTTGTGGCAAGTCCGTTGGCTGTCCGTTCGCATGTTCAAGCCAGAGATACCTGAGAAGTATGATCGGAGGCTCAACCCGGCAGAGTTCCTGAGCATCTACACCATTGCCATCCAAGCTGCCGGGGGAAGAGATGAGAAGAACTAGGCCGACACAGCGATTTGCAGCTTCTCAAGCAGAAAGAAGGAGAGACAACCCGGAAGTATTTGCAGAGGTTCAACAGAGTCCACAGGAACATCCCAAACATCCATCCAGCAGATGTGATAGCCGCCTTTCAGTCCAATGTGCGCAACCGCAAGATTCGTTCCAAGATGGGCCGTATTGCAAGATCCATTGGGCCAAGGGACACGACCTTCAAGAGTGTTATGAGGTTGAGCAACTTGTTAAGACGCAAAGAGCTGAGTACGAGAAGCGTGACAAGGAAAAGGGCCAGAATGCCGTTGGTGGCAAGGGCCGAGGCGGTGAAGTGAATCACCGAGGCAAACCCTTTCGGAACAAAGGAAAACCTGCCAGTGTTCAAGAGAAGGAAGTTTCTGATGATGGGATTGATGGAGGGGATGAAGAGGAAACCAGTGAGCAAGAGTTTCAGAAGGCCACTTATGCCCTATTCTTTTGACACCTGAAACAGTAGGAGAGGCTCCTACTTGGAATTAATTAAAGTATCAAAAGAGTCTTACAAGTTATAACTTTACATCCATCGCCATTGTAGGGGGGGTAAGGTTTGCAAGAAGTAAATACAAAGGAGAAAATAAGTTAAGAGATACTAATTACAAAAGAGCTTAAGAAGGGTTTCTGTTTTTCCCCACCCTATATAAGAGTAGGGAGAGGTCTTCTTTGAGCCTCTTGAGCCAAGATGTTCTTGAAGGTGGAATCGCTCTGAAATGTTTGTTCTTTCTGTCCTTCCAAATGCTCCAAGCCGCCTGTAGGAAAATTTCCATGAACATTGGTCTTGTCCATGCATTTTTGGCCTCTTCTATCGAGTGCAATCTTGTGTGTTGCATGCTCCAGATACCCAGATGTGCCCAACATTGTTGACTAAATTGACAAGTAAAGAACAAGTGTTCTAATGTTTCCTCCACATTAGTATCACATAGAAGGCAGCTATGGACGTCTCTGATGTTATAATGTCTTCTTTTGAGCATGTTTCTTGTGTTAAGTCTGTCTGAAAGGAGTAGCCAGCCAAATACCTTGATTTTCATCGTCACTTTTGTTTTCCATAGCCACTTGTATGATTGATGAGCACTGACATCCCGAAAATAATATGAATAATATTGTTTTGCAGTGTACTCCCCCTTACCTCAAATGCATATCCATTTGTCATGGTTTGTGTGGTCTAGATTCACCTGAGACATCAGTTTCTGTAGCTCTCGCAGCTCTGCATGGGCCTGCACCAATAGTGGCAGATGGAACATTTCTCCCAGCCTTGTGGTTTGAAGGAAATCAGATACTGAGATGTCCTCATCTCTTGCGAAAGATAAAGCTCTGGGATAGCTATCAGCTAGTATGCTGTCCTTCCATAAGTATTTCCAGAATAAAGTACTATCTTCCCTCTCCGCAGATATTGTGGTGATACCTCTATATATAGGCGTAAGCTTTGTGATGTCATGCCACCAAAAGGAGCCATATGGATCCGAAGCATGTGGTATTTTCGTAGTGTAGTAGGTGTTCCAGATCAGTTCCACCCATAGTAAATCCCAATGATTGTAAAATTTGTGAAGATATTTGAGTAGAAGCACATCACTTTGTGTTCTAAGGTCGAGGATACCCATTCCTCCACAAGATTTTGGTTTACAGACCATACTCCAAGCTGCCAAGGAATTACATGATTCTCCTTGTTCTGTCTTCTTGGTCCATAGGCATTTGCGTCTTATCTTGTCTAGAAGTTCCAGGATGGTGACAGGTATCTTGAGTGTACACAAAGCAAATATCATGAGCGATGTGATTACTAAATTGAGAAGCAAGAGCTTGGCACCATATGATATCATGTTTAGTGTGGCCAATAGACGTCTTTCCACTTTGCAAACTAAGGGCATTAAGTCTTCAACTGAGGGCCTTGTAGGGGAGTCCTAGGTAGGTAAACGACATGCTGCCAACCATGCAACCAAAGATCTGGGCAATGTTATTATAGATGGAGCTGCTACAATTGATTGGTATGATTGTGGATTTATGAAAGTTGATGTTTAAGCCAATGGAAGTAGGGTAATCGGACAAGATGTTCTTGATGACTGTGGCTTGTGTTTCGCATGTACGAAGAGCCAGTATGGCATCGTCTGCGTATTAAATAACTGGGAAGTCCTTTTTTGGGTATCACATGGGAAGGGCAGGTTAATTATTCCTTGGGTAACTCATAATTGATTGTCGCCTGTAATAAGTCTGGCGCGAGCACAAAAATGAATGGAGACAACGGATCACCTTGTCTAACCCCACTTTTGCAATGAAATTGGCGACCAGGAACTCCATTAAGTAGCACTGAAGATTTACCGGAGGCGAAAATGGACCTAATCCAACCAATCCATTTATTGTTAAACCCCATGTGTTTCATGATTTCCAACATAGCTTCATGTTCAACTGTATCAAAGGCCTTCGCAAAGTCGAGCTTAAGGAGAACAATCTCTCTTTTGGAAGATTTGCATTGATATATGTACTCAAACGCCCAAGCGAGACAATCTTGAATGGATCTTCCCTTAATAAACCCATATTGGTTTTGATGCACAATGCTTAAAATCATCTTCTGTAGTCAGTTGGCAAGAAGCTTGGTGATTACTTTAAGGCAAAAATTAAGAAGGGTTATTGGTCTGAAGTCATTAACTGTGCTTGGCGCATTAATTTTTGGAATCAGAGTAATGAATCCATCAGTGATACTCTCAAGGTTGAGATTGCTGTCAAATAATCGATTGCAAAGTTTGTAGAAGTCTTCTTTAATCACCGGCCAGTAAGCTTTGAAGGAATGTCCAGTGAATCCATCCAGTCCAGGGGCTCTATCCACATCCATGTATTTGATGACATTATCAATTTCATCATGTGTGAACGGCACAGTCAGCTGATCAAGGCTGTCAATCCGTTTGATAATTCTGGCTAGATCGAATTTCATTTCATGTTGTGCAGAGGTGCCCAGTCTATTTTTGAATGCTTGAAATATAACTGATTCTTTACCGGCATGATCTTCCACACAATAGCCATTTTCAGTAGTGAGAGAGGCAATATTATTCCTTTGATATCTTTCTAATGCCATAGCTTGAAAAAATTTAGGGTCTTCGTCCCCAAATTTGACCCACCAAATAGTACAACACTTTCTCCGGCATTCTTTTTGATATAAAAGATGGCACAAAATATGATTCTTGAGAATTTTTTGAAAGTTTTCCTCAGGCATAGTAAGAGCACATTTGTTTTCAAGTTCGTCCAATTCAAAGATGGCGCTGTTTGAGTTCTCGATCGCAATGGAGAGTTTAGAGATGCCCTTAATCCAATTATTTAAGTCACGTCTTAGAACCTTAAATTTGCTGCAAAGGACCGTGGCCATATTGGATGAGTGGAAAGGTTCTGAACAAGATTTAGTCACTATGTCAAGAAAACAAGGGTGATTTATCCAATATGACTCAAATCTAAAAATCTTAGAGCATGGGATGGAAGTCTCAATGCAGATTACACATGGTATATTGTCAGAAACCAGGCTTCCAAGAGGTTTAACTAGGGTCTTTGGATAAGATGTAGTCCAATTTATACTCATGAAAAAATAGTCAATTTGTTCTAGAAGAGGATCAGCCTGCATATTGCTCCAAGTGTAAGCATGCCCTAGGTAATTCAACTAGACTTTGTGATCGGATGAAGTCATTAAAAGTGATCATGTCCCCAAAATTACCTCCTGGTTTATTGCGATTTTCTGGGCAGCGGATGAAGTTGAAGTCTCCTACTAGGAGCCAATCATCCGTTTGTGGGATATCCAGGTTGAAGAGCCAATTGACTAAATCCTTGCGTTCTTCCCCTTGGCGGGGGCCGTAAAGATTAACTATTGTCCAGTGTTGTGCGGATTGTGTCGATTGAAAACGAATAACTATGGCACAATCAGGGGATGCAATAACAGTGCCCGTAAACAAGGAGTTGTTCCAAATAGTAGCTATACCACCCAAAGCTCCACGTGAGGGAACAAATTCAAATTTATCAGAGCAACATGGACAGCAGGATTAATGAAATCATTGTTCAAGTTTTGCTTCTTAGTCTCTTGCAAACAGATAACCGCACATCCACTAGAGGTGATGGCATTAAACAAAGCTAATTGTTTCTGATTGGAATTTAAACCACCGACATTCCAACAAAGAACGTTCCAGTTGACGAAAAGAACCATGACAGAAAATAAAGGAGATTATGCTGTGTTGGAGGAAGGAGCAGTCTCCATCTCCTCATTCAGTGCAGCTTTAGAAAGCTTCTCTGCTGGTATAGCACATCTAGCCGTGCCAATGTGCTGGATCATGGCAATGGGGGTGGGAGGTGGGACTACAACATCATCTTCAATCTCTGTGATTACCACTGAACTTTTGGCAGAGGAATTCACCCAAGGTTTCACTTTGGAGACTCTTGGCTTGCTGTCCGCATCAGTGGAATTTTGAAGCCATCATACTTATTGGATCTGGTGCTTCTCCTCAGAGCTACTGCACATTCTGGGACAGCATTCTTTCCTTTTTGAGTGGCACTGGAAGAACTAGCAGTGAGACTCATTAGTTTGTCAGAACTGGCTAGAGCAACATCATTAGATTCAGTTGTAGTTGTAGAGTCAGAATGAGCAGTAGCAGTAAGTATAGGACCAAATGAAACTGAAGAGTTGTTCATATCTAAAGGAACCACCATCATAGATTTGGAAGGAGCAGTCAGGTCATGTTTGTTCTGAATCTCTTCAGGCTGAGCACTATTTGGAGCTGCAAAAGTGATCGTGACTAAAGGAACCACCATCAGAGATTCAGAAGGAGCAGAGAGGTTCAGGTCAGATATGTTCTGAAGTTCTTCAAGCTGCACTGAAGAGGAAGGAGACACACGAGTCTGTTTTGTAGCAGTGACAGTCAATGTATCATTGTCCTTGACGATTACAGCTTTGATTTCAATCCACTCATTTTTCAAACCAAAACCTATACTCCAAGGTCCATAAGCAGCAACAAGGGGCATGATTGCAGATCTGAGGAAAGAATTATGTCTGATAAAAGGGATACCTTGATTGATCAACATAGAGGAGACAACATCACACTGTTCAGACATACTGAACTGCAAGCCCATGTGGGAAACAGATACTGCAACTTCAAGTGTATTTCTCTGAATAGTAAATTGAGCCACAATTCCATGGTTACCAGAGGAAGTTGTAGTAGTTGAGCTCTCACCTGTGACCCTGTAATGGCACAAGTTAACAGGTGCAAGCACATAGGAATCTGAGAGCATTGCGCTGGAATCAGAGCTACCAATAGTGGAGATTGAGTCATTCCAAGCAAGGCCCGGGCTTGTCATGCAGATTATTGTTAGGCACAATCCCATCCTGAACTTGAAGGCCTTCCGAAGCAAGCCAAGCCTAAAATTTGCATAGAACTGGGGGTGGCGAATGTGGCCATTGATCCCAATTCGTCTAAAAATGAACCATATTACCTGGATTTCCTCCTTCAGTGTTATTTGGTGCATTGGCATTCATTGTAGCATTATGTGCCGTCCAGTTGTTCAGCTGCACTTGATAAAGTTGTTCTGTCGTAAGACCATCACCATGCAACGGATGAGGAATTCCGTCAGAAGGTGGTGGATCAATGCCTGTAGGTGGAAGTCAGGAAGGTGGGCGTTCCAGTCGCTACTCCGCAGCATGGTCACACAAACTGTCCAGCAAAGTCTATCACCACCGAGCTAATGCATGATGAAACCCTTTGGAACCAGCCTCAAATGAATAACCCTGACCTTTATCAGAACTAATTTCCTATCTCCCCTCGGATTTTTGCAAGTAATGAGTTCCCCAAACTTATCTACAGACTTATGAATATAGTGCGATGTTTGATAATCTTGAGGAAAGCCAACATACAACAGCCAAATATGCGGCCCAACGGTAGTCTAACGCATACTGAGGGCCGCATGGGAACAAAAGAGATGACAGTATGAATGTTTTCCTCATCTTCCTCTAACTCAAAAGTAGTTCCAATGACTGCATCTCTGGTAACAAAGTCCACAAATTCAAAAATGCCAACCCCTAGTGGGTGATCATCAATCTCGGTGGGGAAGTACTAGGATTCGTGGAGCAAACCTTCAATGGTGTGTCATAGCACAGCTTTGTGGTGGAATGGAATGAAGCGATTGACAGCCGCAATGGCAAGAAAGTCATGGCGTAGTGGAGGGGTGGGGCTGACCACCATGTCGTCTCGCACCTTCCAACCAGCAGGGCCGAGCTCAATCATCATCCCCTGCGGGAGGTAGGGGACAACATTGACGGGGTAGTTCGCCATGGATGTGGTTTAGGGCACCAGGGTGGAGCAGGGGAGGTGTGCGGAAGGCGTATTGGCAACGGTACAATGCTTCTTGGGAACCCATACTGGACTTTCCTACCGCCTGGCCGACCTGGAAGATGGAGCCACGTGTCTCTTTGGACCCTTAGATGTGCATCGGACGGTTGTATCCTTTCCTGTCTCTCCACTATCTCGCAAGGAAAGAGAATCGTGATTAATGTGTTGCTTGATTTGACGTTGCTGAGAGATTTGATTGATTGGAAAGTTCATAGCTTGGTTTCCATGCCCCGTAGGATAATCTTCAGAATTTTGCCCAAAATCCTTGGTACTAGGGGGAAGGGAATCAATAGTGATTGGATCTTTCCCTTTGGAAAAATTAGCATTTTTTTTATGAATTGCGAACATATTTTGGGCTTCCATAAGACTCTGAACGCCTTCTTTGAAGATGCCAATTTATGATGGCCCAAGTAATAACATGAATGACAGCGAAAAATGCCTGGACACTCAAAGTAGACATGGGCATGGGATTCACAAGAATAGCATAAAGATGCATGCTCTTGTATCCTTGTATCAGTTGTTTTGGCCAAAGAAGGCCTTAAATCAGGAGAATAAGATCTCGTGACACAGGTACAAGAGTGGTGTAAACATGACTGACATAGGTATGCCTCACAAGAGTCAGTCAAGTGTCGTGTTTCACCGCAACTAGCACAAAGATTTAAGCATGCATAAATGTAGTCTGAAGGAGGTACTGACCGTATAGACCAAATGGTGGCAATATGACTGTCAGAGTAACCAAATTTACGTTTATCATTGATATAAAGGATCATAAAAGTGGGTAGCGAGTCCCAATAATCTTGCCTGAATTTAATCCCTTCAAAGTGATTATGTGCGTTGCTTCCCTCGAGTGGAGCCTGAGTTTGAAAAGTGCCCAGACATAAATTAATTTGTCTTGAATGCTGATTATCATTGACTGCCTCCGTTGATTGGTCATTGCTATTATGGAGACTGCCAAAATGAATATCTATAGTAATTGCATTGCCTTGAATATCTGGGAAAACCTTGTTACCAAATAAGACCGATTGATGTCGCCGGTGAGGAGAGTTTGCCGGCGGCGAGTGCTACGATGACCTCTCCGAGGAGGTATCAACCTTGTGAGAACTAGTGTCAAGAATACCAAAATTATCCAATTTTGATATAGATGATGGATCAAGGGTTGCATTATTATCAAAGAAAGTCAATTTGGATTTGACAACAATAGGTGTGCGAGCTGAGATCTCAGGACTATGTTGATCAGAATGCCAATAGGACTCTCCCCATGAATAATCATGGTGATCAGGGTGGAATAGATGAAAATGGCAGACAAAATTCGGCCAAATACGATCCTTAAGATGATATATGAAATGCCCCACTCTTTTAGATGCCACTGAGAAGTGGAACTTCCGATCACTTAAAAATTTAACTTGAAAGCCTGAAGAAGATCCCCCGAGACAACATTGTAGAGCAATAGAAACTGAATCCTCCGTGAGAGGAAAAGAAGCCGAAGAAAAGTAGACCACCAAGAATAATTCCTTGGTTCCATTGGAAGGGGAGAAGTGAACCATGGATCCAAAGCAACGACGCACCTGAGCCGCGATCGAAAGTCCCAGGTTGAAGTCCCAATGAAGAAGGCCGTCCATGGTAGGAAGGATCAGAGGGTGCCATTGGATAGGTGGAGGTGGAGGAGAGGCTCCATCACCATGGTTTACCAAGACTTCTTTCTCAAAGAATTGGTCAATTGATTGGTAGATGTTCCACTGGTGTCCTGTGCATTGATGGGGGTGCATCCTTGCACTCCTCTCACTGCCAGCTCAAACGGCGGGCACGTGAGGTCAATGCAAGAGATGGGGGAGGGGAAAATGAGAGGAAAATGGCGAATAATATAAATGCAAGAGATGAGAGTTTATGATAGTTACTTGGTAGGCTTGATGTAGACCCTCCCCGGCAACAGTGCCAGAAATTCTTCCTGCTACTTCTTGAGCTTGTGTTGGTTTTTCCCTTGAAGAGGAAAGAGTGATGCATCAAAGTAGAGATAAGTACTTCCCTTACTTAAGAACCAATGTATCAATCAAGTAGGAGGAACACACAAGTCTCCAATGATAGCACATGCACAAACAAACAAATACTTGCACCCAACGCAATAAAGGAGTTGTCAATCCCTTCACAGTTACTTGCAAGGGTGATATCTTATAGAGATAGGTATAAAAGATAAATAAAAGGGAAAAATAAAGTAAAGGTAAACAAACTGTAGCAAGTTATTTTTTGGTTTTTGGTTTTATAGATCTAAAAATAATAAGATAAAAGATAGACTCCGGGGCCACAGTTTTCACTAGGGGCTTGTCTCTTGAAAGAACACATACGGTGGGCGCCAACTGTCGTGGTTTCGTCACAGCAGATGTGCTAGTGAAAGGACTTAGGTGTGGAGCCATCGCAACTAGGTTAGATTGAATGGGTTGAACGGGAGAAAAGACACAAGGAGTTTACCCAGGTTCGGCTCCTCATGGTGGAGGTAAAAGGCTACTCCTGCTTCTAGTTGTATTGGTTGGGTTCCGATTACAAGGGAGCAAATATGCTTGACCTAGTTCTCGATTGCCTGTTTTCTCTTTGTTAACCCACCGCCGGGTCTCACCTTTATATACACATGTAGGGACCAGGCGGCTTACAAAGTCTTGGCCGGCTCACACACCATGACCGACTTAGTTTGTAACTAATCATGACCTTACAGGACAAGTTCACATGACGGTTCATAGGCCCTGGTTCTGGGCATTCTCCAGGCCTGCCTCCATGAGCCGCCGTCTTCACGTCTTGGGCCTCCTTGGACTTCTTCATACTGAATCGCCAACGGTATAACCCGGCCCCTCCTGTGAGGGTCATACCTCGGAGTTATATCCCCAACATTAGGTCCCAGGTTGACTTGAGCTTGTTCACGTCAATCTTCATGGTCTTAACTTGAATAGAACTATACTCCAATGTTAAACCTTATTCACACCGCTATAACCCGCCGTAACGTAATACCAGTAAACCTTTGTAACCCGCCATGACGTCATGTGCATTGATTTCTCACAAAACCGAGAATATCTTCACGGATCTTTATCTTTAATAGCCTTCCCAAAAAATCGAGGCACCCTTATTATTAATATAATCATTCCGTCTCCTCGATTTCCGTGCATGCCATCTCATCACTTCCTTATAAATAGGGATAGGGGCCCTCCTTTTCACTTTTTACCACTGCCTTTGCCTCTTCTTCCTCCTCGCGACTCTGCTGTGACCCGAGTTGCGCCACCGCGATCCTACTTCAGCGACGTCTACTCCGGGTGCTGCATAACTTGAATAGACAAGAAAAACACGGTGCACCTCTGATTTTCATCAGCATCAGTAAGTACTCACTTCTCCCCATAGAAGATCTGCATTAGGGTGTCAGCCGTTCGTCGGTGTTCTTCACCGTTCCTCCTAGTTCCCCTTTAGAACACATAGTTTGATTTGAAAACGACGCTGAGGTCGTGCAATAGTAGTTTTAGTATCATTTCTCAAATGCAAACGCCCCCTTCTGTTCAAGATTCGATCTTAGCTCGCGAGTTCTTCCACTACTTTAGCCTTAGGGTTAAGATTTATTCTTATTTTCTGAACTGCTATAGATGCCAAATTATAATTAGAACTTGTAGAATCTATTTATCCAACACTTATCGAAATTTTTACTCCAATCCATATCTGTAGATATTGGCTCCGCTACAGCGGCTTAAATGAGAATCTATAACCCTCGAAACGCCTACGAGCTTAACTCTGAACTTTTTAAACCACCAGTACTTCTCTGCAGCTGATATTATCATTATGAATTTAACCGGCCAATATTTCCATCTTAGGCCTTTCGTAAAAAATGACTAAGACCGTCAGTTCATGCGGTTGGGTTCCTTCAAACATCACGGAACAAATGCTCGATGAGTATGTTCAAATAGGCGTCTTAGCAGCAAAAAACATCATCCACTAGCGTGTTCCAGGTCAGATGACGCTAGACCTCAGTCAGATAAACCGGGGCTTCTCACCGCTCGGGTCTAAATTCTTCCGCGACATACTGCACTTCTTTTAACTCCATCATCAAGACATCGGATCCAATTCCGTATCCAACATCTGCAATTTCCAAGTCTTTTGTGAAGTATGTCTTCAAGAGGAACCCAGTGTTGAGCTTTTCAGAGAATACTGCTATTTAAACCGCCATACTGAATTCACTGACGGACCAAGCTTAGAACTTGGCGGAATCTCAATTCAAATATGAAGAGATGCTATCTTTCCTTCTGCCATACTTCCCAGTCACCCTAAAGACTGGAATCAGATTTGGTTCTACTGCCAAGACACGCGTCCTTCTGATGAGAATCCTCTGTCGGGTTTCCGCGACCACCGGCCACTACAAAAAAAAGATACATCCATGACATTTTGGGCCGAACGAATTTTTTTTCTGTCATACATATGACACTTCTATGACGATAATTGTGACAAAACCCGGTCTCATCATAGGTGTGGTGGGCTCCTACTTCTATGACAAAAAGTCATGACAGAAAATGGGCTTTTCGTCCTGGGCGGGCCGGAGACACAGCTGCATGACATTCGTTGGGCCGTCCATGACGGAAAAAACCATGGTAGAAGCGAGGGGGGGTGAATTTCGCGGAGTTGCCGGTTACGGTGGGAGGTCTGGGGCCGAGTGATGCACGTTTCTCTCGTACACGTACGCGCGTGTGTGCGAGGCATTGGCTCTAACTGAACCCGAGCGAGGCATTGAGCTTTAACTGAACCCGAGCGATTGCACTGCAGGCTACGCGTTACTGAACCCAAGCGATCGATCGATGGTTGTTAACTGAACCCGATGGAGCGATTCCTTCGCTACTGCTGCTAACTGAAGCCGATCGATTGGATGAACAGTGAGTGTTACGGGGGGGTTTTGATGAACAGTGAGCGGTGGCGTTTCCTCTAGATGAACTGGACCCTGTGGTGTGGAGGGCTGGATGAACAGTAGACGGTGGAGGGGTGGCTGTGGAGGGGTGGTTGAACAGGACCCCGTGTTGTGGAGGGCTGGATGAACAGTAGACGGTAGGGGGGTGCGCGTGGAGGGGTGCTTGAACAGTAGCCGGTGGAGTAGCGCACGGTGGAGGCTGGATGAACAGGAGCCCGTGGAGGCTGGAGGAGGTCGACGGTAGCCCTTGGAGGCTGGAGGAGGTCGATGGTGGAGATGAACAATATCCCGTGGAGTCCCGTTTTGCGGTACTCCACACCCCTCCGGATGAACAGGACCCCCGTTTCGACCGTAGCGCTCCAACGCAAGTCTGTTTCGTCCATTTTGCGGTACTCCACACCCCTCCCAATCAACAGGACCCCCGTTTCGACCGTAGGAGGTCCGCTTCCTCCGTTTTGTGGTACGCCACACCCCTCATGATCAACAGGACCCCCATTTCAACCGTAGGAGGTTCGTTTCTTCCGTTTTGCAGTATGCCACACCCCTCCCGATCAACAGGACCCCGTTCCGAATGTAGGAGGTCCGTTTCCTCCATTGTGCGGTACGCCAGGCCTCGTTTCCATCACCTGTTCCGTCCAATCCCTCTCGATGAACACGACCAAGCATTTCGTTCCAACCCAGCCGGTTGGCTCCCCATGAACACGACGACGACATTGTTTCTCCGTTCCGACCCAGCCATGTACGTATGCGCGAGTAGGTGTTCGAGACCCTGCCCGTATGTACGTACATGGCCGTATTTTCTTTCTTGCGCCCTCGTCGTTGTACATACGTGTACATGCTACGTGCGCGCCTCTACTACGACACGTTCGCACCTCTACTATGACATGTGCGCGCCTCTACATCGACCAGTATGTACATACACGTTCGCGACCAGAATGACAACGCTACGTACGCTTCGACCTGGTGGGTCCCGACTGTCAGGCACTTCCTTGCCTACGAAGATGTAGCTGGTGGGTCCCAGCAGTCAGGGGGGCGAATCATTTTTTTTTGCCCGGACGCACTTGCTTGCATGCGAAGATGTAGCTGGTGGGTCCCAGCAGTCAGGGGGGTGAATCATTTTTTTTGCCCGGACGCATTTCCTTGCGTGCGAAGATGTAGCTGGTGGGTCCCAGCAGTCAGGGGCGAATCATTTTTTTTTGCCCGGACGCACTTCCTTGCGTGCGAAGGTGTAGCTGGTGGGTCCCAGCAGTCAAGGGGAATGTTTTTTTCACGAAATATGGTGGCCTGTTCGGTGGGTCCCTGCTGTCAGGTGGAGGAATAATTATTTTGCGCGTAATAAGGAGGCACTTCCTTGCTGCGGCCGTGGACCCAGCTGTCAGCATCTCCACGTACAGTCCACGTCCGATGGAAGCCGTTCCTTGAGCACGTTGACCACGCCGCGTCGAGAGCACCAGGGCGGTGGATGACGGTGAGGCCTAGGAAGGGGACGGCGCGGAGCCGGGGAAGACGTGGCAGTGGATGCCCACCCATAGAGGAGTACGAGGGTTCACTGGTTCATTGCGGTGTGAGGCTGCCGTCGCTGCAGAATAATAGGGGGTGTGGGTAAGTAGAGGCATGGCCTGGCCAGCAGTGGGAGTAGTAGGGGGCGCTGAGGCCTCCGCCGCATCATAGCCGGCCACGGGAGGCAGGAGCACGAGGCACGACCGGCGCTGGTTTGGGCGGCTGAAGCAAGAAGACCAGAGGTTGAAGAAGCACTACGGCCGTTGGATGGACATCGTACGGTCACTGGAGCTAGAATCATGCATATTGACTAAGTTGACAAAGCCCTCCGTCCCCATCAACTTAGTAGGCCCACAAGTCAGCCTGCCATTATACTGGGTCCCAGCTAACAGGGGGAGTTTTCATTTTTTTATGCATAATAAGGAGGCACTTCCTTGCGTACGAAGATATAGTTGGTGGGTCCGAGGTGTCAGAGCCGGCCGCGGGGAGGAAGGAGCAGGCAGTCCCGCCGACGCTTGTTTGAGCGGCTGGAGCAGGAAGAGCAGAGATTGAAGAAGCACGACGGCTGTTGGATGGCCATCCAACAGTCACTGCTTGTGCGTCAACCTTTTTTTAGGAAAGCCTCAAATCTGTGGAAAACAGCATACAACCCATCTGCCATTATTTTTAATAATTTACAGCCCATTTGCTAATTCTTAAGGTCTTTTTTGGAGCCCATATTCTTTTTGTTAGCATTACAGCCCATATTGTGGCCACGGTTAAAAACTTATACGAAATTTTGCATATTTCGGTGTGGTCCGAACTGTTTTTAATCCCGAAATTTCGACTCACATTCAAACTGATTTTAAAAATAAATGTGTATCAATATAAAATCCAACAAATTCTCCACGCATAAAAATTAATGTAATTTAAAACCTCGAAATGAAAAAAAAGATATTTGAAACTAATTGCCTGTTTGATGTGTTTTAAAAATGTACAGCCCATTTCTCATTACTGATGGGCCATTTTCTCGGCCAGCCGAATGAAATCTCTCCTCGTCTTGAAAGATTTGCAGCCCAACAGGCTTGACAAAGCGACTTACTTGGCAAATCACAAAAAAACTGGGCTGTGGCCGTGGACCCAGCTGTCAGCACCTCTACGTACAGTACCCTTCCGATGGAATGTCATTGACCACATTGACCACGCCACGCCGAGAGCACCAAGGTGGTGGACGGTGGCGAGACCTAGGAAGGGGACGACGCGGAGCCGGGGAAGACGCGACAGTGGATGCCCACGCGGAGAGGAGTACGACGGTTCACTGGTTTGGCGGCAGTGTGAGGCTGCCGTCGCCGCAGGGCCTGGCTAGCGGTGGGAGTAGTAGGGGGTGATGAGGCCTCCACGACAGCACAGCCGGCCACTGGAGGCAGGAGCAGGCGGTCTCCCCAGCGCTGGTTTGGGCAGCTGGTGCAAGAATAGCAGCGATTGAAGAAGCAGCAGGACCGTTCGATTCAAATCCAACGGTTACTGCTGCTAGAATTGTTTGTTGGCTAAGTTGACAAGCCCTGTGTACGCATCAACATAGTAGGCCCACAGGTTAGCCTCCCAACCGGTGTGCCCCAGATGTTATTGGGAGGAATAATTTTTTTCGCGTAATAAGGAGGCAGTTGATTGCGTGCGGCCAGGCCAGCGGCGGGAGTAGGGTGGGTCGGGGAAGCCTATGCGGCATCACAGCGGGCCACAAGAGGAGGGAGCAGGCAGTCTCGCCGACACTAGTTTAGGCAGCTAGAGCAGGAATATCAGAGATTGAAGAAGCACGTCGGCCATTGGATGGACATCCAACAGTCACTGCTGCTAGAATCGTGTGTTCACTGACAAAGCCTTGCGTAAACAAGTCAGCCTCGAAATCTGTGGTGTGTACAGCCCATTTGCTATAATTTTTTTTAATTTTTACTCATTTTCTAATTCATATGGAATTTATTGTAGCCCATTTTCCATTTCTAGAATTGCCGGCCATTTTCTGTTCAGTACCAGGGTCAAAAAATTAACTAAATATGTGGGAAATTTTGAAAATTCACAAATTCTTGCTGGGGAACGAAATGTTCTTAATCCAAAAATTAATAGCCATACTAAAACAAATTTAAAAATAAATTAGTACTATGTCATGTTAAATCCAATGAAATACGTATAAGATATCAGTGAAGAACAAAATTCAAAAAAAAACTAATATCCCATTTGCTATAATTTTTTTTGGAATTTTCAACCCCTTTTGATATTACTTTTAACAGACATTGACCATACTCTTTGGCCAGGGCGGAGTGCATCCCTCCTCGTCTTGAAAGATTTGCAGCTCAGTAATTCGGAGAACACAAATAGGCCTAGCTTGGGTATTCTTCAAAAAGAAATACTGGGCTACCTATTTTCCCAAAGAATTGGTGCATGAGCATTTAGCTTTATTTATTTATTTACTTATTTATGTTTAGGGGACCATGAGCATCTACCTGGGCCGGATTCATGTGAGAGCCTCCCTTCCAGTTAATTATGGGCTTCTCTATTGGGCCTTCATTAGTGGGCTGCATGTTATCAACAATTGGAAAATGTGTTCCGTAGGAAAAATAGTATGAGCTACGTATGGTACTGGGCACTAATGGATCGAACGGTGCAACGACTTCCAAAACATTGTGTTTGTCGTTCTAACAACACATTTATTCAACCAACAGACGAAATATACTACTGATTGAACATTGAAAATGGTAGCCGCAGTAACCAGGGTTGGGGGTGCAACGGAAGCAGTAAGCAGGCCAGAAGAGTGAAGACGCAGCTCTCTCTTCCAAACCAAACATCAGCCATCATTACAAAATGGATACCAAAAAAGAACAAGTGTCTGCATCAAACTAAATAAAGATCCTACTACACCAAGTGTACGCATCAAACTAACTGGCTCAGTTAGATGTTACTATTTATTAAGATGTGGAGATTGGCTGACGGCTTGAACCAGATGGGTGCCTGACAGGGGAAACTCGAGCCAACAGGTCGAAGTCTGATACTTGCGACCCTCTCTCCTACTTTGGGCTGTAGAGCATGGTGGCACATATCAGGCTATGGTGCATGCAGAGACGCATGGTACGTTGTGTACACACAGTTTTGCCTGATGAACGAAACCGCGCTGCCATCATGATCCTTGTCGTCGGTTATCTCCTGGTTAATCGGATAATTCAGTCCGACAAACAGAGAGCGTGTACCAAGGCTACTTACCAGCCTCCAGTCAAATATTCCTGAAGGCCCAGAGAAGTTGGGATCCTGCTCAAAGACCTTGCAGTGAATGTGATTGTATTCCACGAAACAACATGTTCGGTACGTGCGAATGATCATCAATCTTTCACCGTCGTCTGATCAAGCCAGGAACCACCTGCAACTGCCATGCCGCTTTTCTTTGAAAGGTTCTGGGATTAGGAAGGGTAGGGACACCAGGCGGCCTACAACATCATATCAAGTTGGAGTCAAATAAAAAAGGGCTCTTGATTTAGTCAATCTTAAGAACAGCATGTTATGAGCATGAATATTTTTTCAGTAAATGTTGACAGTAATATAAGCAAGCCATCATGATATCATAGGAAAGTAACATACTGCTGTAACAGCCATTTGTAGCGATGACTGGAGTAGGCCAGCAATACGTCCAGCCATAGAAGGAGTCGACAGCGTAAATGAAGCCCTTGTGTTCAATGGCATCAGAGAACCATGGAGGATGTATGATCCTGCAATGGACGTGCAGATTTATCCACTTACCGCAGTGACCTGTCAGATCGGCAAGATCGCGGTTGAAGAACACAATTAGCCTGAAATCTTTATAATTCGCAGATCTTGTGGGCACTTGGCAGATTACAACCTTGAGCAAATCAAACTTGGTATCATGTTGGCTACTGTAAGATTCCAAGTATTTTGGGCCACGGTGCCAAAGCAGTGCAATGTTAATCGAAGGAAGGGGGATCAATCGCTAGGTGTAGACCTCCATGAGCATCCAGCTACTGCGACCGTCGACGAGCACCATCCAAGACGTGTTCATGCCGACCCAGTACATACCGTTAATGTAGCTGAGGCTGACGGGGATCGGATCGCAGTGAACGGGGTTGATGCTCGCCACCCTACGATCGTTATGCTGCGTGACACGCCGTTTCTGAAGATCCGGAGGCATCAGCAAGCAAGGAGCTGGCTTAAAAAGCTCCGGCCTAAGGGCTTTGAGTAAACGGTACAGCCCCGACGAGCACGCGGCGAGCGGCATGGTACTGAGATTATCCACACGCGAAACAATGAGCTTGATTACCTCTATGGGAAGAGAATTCCAACCACTCTTTCGGTGGATGCTGCTCGGTTCTGCCATTGTTAGTGCTTTGGTTTCGGACGAGGGGGGAGGCGCCTTAGCAGGGATGGAAGCTTGGAAGAGATTATGTGCGGACAAAGATGGAGAAGCGAATATGTGCTCCGGGAAGTGGACAGGTGATGTTGACTATAGCACACCGCTTGACTTACGAGACACATACCAGCAGCGTAGGGTCATATCGATGCCAGACAACTTGCTTGAGTGATCACAGTACTGGTACTCCCTACAGTACCTACTACAGTACTATGCCCTAGCTTGCTAGAGTAGAGTAGTAGAGTAGGACTCTGCTCTACTACTAGCACTGGAGGAGTAGTATATTCTAATCTAAAATAGTTACAAACTTCAATGCCCGATCGTGGAACGACTATGAACCGTGCTCAAAGACCGTCTCTACATGCTGTTTGGACTTCTATGCAAAAAAATAGCAAGATGCCCGTGCATTGCACGGCTCACCATCATCACCAACTCGGTTTTTTCTCTACTCCTACTCCTATAAAAGACTTAGTTGGTGATGGTGGAGGCAAGGAGGCGTGTTCAGCCGGGCGTGCAGCGGACGGCGCAACACTATTCGATTTGTTATAAAAAAAGAGTAGTAGAGATAGAGACTTAGGTAGGAGCACGAGGTTGTGGGAGATAAGGATGAACGAGGCAAGGCCTTATCTTTAAATGTGGAGAGAGGTGCGGGTATCTTTTGTAAAATTGTCATAGTTGGCTTTCCATCCGTCAGATATAGATGGGACGGTCTATATTACAAGATGGCAGGCATACCATCATCACCAACTCGGTTTTCTATAAGAGTATATATATATATATAGATAGATAGATAGAGACTAGGGAGTACTAGTAAGGACACCATCTACTGCTTCGTGTGCTACTCCTGCGCTCCATTCGGCGGCCGCAACGTCCCCTACAGCCACTCCCTCCTGCGCTCCATTCGGCGAGCGCTGTTGAAATCTGGGGAGCGCACTCTCGCGACTGCTGGTAGCCACAACTTCACCAACGATGACTTCTTCCCCGACCTCGACAACCTCTTCCTCAACGACATGGGCGACAACCTCAACGCCAATGGTGCTGCTCCCGTTGCACCGTATGTGTTTCTGTCCTTCCTGTTCGAAATCGTGGTAGAATTCATGTTTCTACTCTGTATCCTACTACTATGCTAGTCCAGATGATTAGTTTCATCTCTGTTATAGCCGTCATGATTTATTTTGTGCTTATTCCGATTAAATCTCGTAGTAACTTGCTCATATATTCAACTGGCACAACGTCCCCTACAGCCACTCCCGTTTCATGGACGGCCTGGTCGATGCCTCCAAGGAGCCCTTCGTCCACTGCTATGAGTGCCCGATGCCCTTTTGTGGCTCGTCAGCGAACATGGTGCATCACCTCATGGATGCGTGCAGCGGTCACTGCTGGCCCTTGGCGGAGAACATCAAGTATGACACGTGCTACCGGTTCACCATGACGGAGTCGCTGGAGGATCACCGCCGCCTGCCAGTCTCAGAGGAGGACGGCAGCGTCTTCCTCTTGATCGTGGGCACCGGCGAGGCCCGCGCAGGCCGCCGCCCCGTCCATGTAATGTGCGTCAGGGGCGTCGCCGCTGATGCTGACACTGACACGAGGCAGATGTACGGGTGCGTGGTCAATCTTACTACCCCTCCGGGTCACGTGGGCGGCGACACCGGCCTCATCGGACAGACTTAGACTCTGGGGAGCTGGGACTATCCCGCCAATGTGGACTTGGAAAACCCATGGCATCTGTTCCATCCTTTACCCGTCGACTCGGTGCACAGGACTCCAAGGAGGTTCACCTGGAATTACGCATTATCAAGTGCACTTAGAAAACATGTAGTGTGTGTGTGGGCGCTTATGGCCCGTGTCTTAGCCGCTTTTGATTCTGTAAGCTTGTCGTTAAACTTGAGTGGCTTTCACCGTAGTCCTTCCTTTGAACTACTCCTCTCAGTGAGCTGATGTAAGACACTTTGGGTTTCATTTGATAATGGAACCGGGGAGGAGCCTCCTTGTTCTTCAAAAAAATACGCATTATCAAGTTAAATGTTGATCATTAGTCTTCGCTCAATGTAATCCGTTGTCTAAGCAAGTGGAGACTTCCATGCATGATCTTGCTCTATTGGAGTATCGTGCATGAATAAAAGTGTATCCATTTATGGTTTAGTCTAGAATCTTCCAAGTATGAATTTTTACTATAGTACTGGTGAAAGACTTACGATGAACCATTTCTTACATCTCCTCTGCCCCCTTGCAAGTCATCCTGATTTAATCCCTCCGTCTAGGTGTATAAGGGCATGGTTAATATTACCTAATAGTATAGCCAACTATTGACTATAAGAAAGTGCCATGTCATCTGTAGCCAACATGTATAACAATCGATACTCAAAAACTAATTCTTAAAGATCATTTCTTGCAAAGCACAATAAGTGTTATTTCTTCCCAAGTTTTGGATGCAGGTTGAACAGTTGAACACTTTTGTTTGCAAAAGATACCTTTTTATCTATTTCCCCCGGATGTTTGTGAGCTCTAGAGATGAGATAATATCCGAAGAAACCTATCAATACCCGTTACATATGAGATGACCCCCACATCCTTTGTCAAAATAAACAACTCCCCGATCAATGCATTTCACTCTTCGGTGCAACGCACGGGCACCTTACTACTATAGATTAGTACAAACAAAAATTGAACTAACATTATATATAGTACAATAAATACCGATGCATGTCACCTAAAATTATATCATTCAAAACTATGTTCAAATATGAATCCAACGATATAGTTTTTGTTGACATGCACTAACATTTTGTCAGTTAAATCTTCAGTCAAATTCAATGGGGGACTAATAAACCACGACCGATGTAGTACAAGTGTAGAGGGCGGCGCTACACGGGAGTCTCACCTCTCACCCCACTCGTGGCGTGGCAGTAAAGCCGTCATATCACAAAACCCAACCACTCCCAGTAATAAATGGCCTGGTAAAATAAACGGACAAGCAACCATCACATCCCTCCGTCTTTTCTGCATTTCATCTCTCTGCATTTACTTTCTCCGGTTCATCTCCCACACTCGATCCCTATCTACTACTCCTAGGGCCAGTTCTTTTGGCAGCTTCCCCAGCTTTTCCCACAAGACCAGTCACAGTGGAGAGTAACAATAAGGCGCCTCACTCATTTATTTGGGCTTCTAAACTACTACTCCGTCCTGGCTTATTCCTCACCATTGTAATTTGTGCTAAATTTTTACCAAAGATTTAACTGATAAAATGTTACTCAAAACACTTAGGCGCGGTGCATCTAGGTGTGTAAGTCATCTTACAAAAACCAAATAATCCCAAAACACTTAGGCGCGGTGCATTAACTTCTACTTCGTTTCCTGTTTCTTGACATATCAACCAATAAGAGATAAAGAGTGTGCATGCTTTTAATGACTTGAGAAATCAAACACGACATGCAGTGGTTAGTTCATTGCATGCTATACTATTAATTAGCGAATAAACATTAACGTTTCTCATTTTCTCCTCCTCCTTGGTCACAGTGCACAGCCTAAGATGACTTACTCACCTAGATGGATGGAGTAGTGCATGTGACATGCACTAACATTTCATTAGTTAAATTTATGATCAAAATTTGACGCAGATTACAATGAGGACCAATAAACCAGGACGGAGGTAGTAGTTATGGGATTACTAATCTAGAAGCCTAAAAGAACTGGCCCCTGGTACTCCTACTAGTAGTAGTACTCAAGTTGGAATTCCAATTGCACGGCACAACTTGTTAGGCAAAAAACTCGATACAGGGTGTAGGAAGCGGTTTGGGAATTTGCATGCCTTTCCAACCAATGAGATACTCCGTACAAAGTACGACAAAGAAATAACCACAGAGAAGGAAGCTAAAAGTAAACAATCAAATGAGCATTTTTGCATTTGTTTTGCATTGAATCGTTTCACAAGCTTGACTAGTGCTGTTTTTTCTACTTCTACAAAAACCGCATCGTAATGTTAAAACGTGCATTTGCACGTACATAAGTAATAGTAGTACTCCCCCGTCTAGGTGTACAAGTCTTCCCTCCTTCTTGGTCACCGTGCACAACCAAAGATGACTTATTGACCTGGACGGAGGGAGTAGCACAGTCTGCAAGCATATATCGAGAGAGACGTGTAGTCCAATAGTATATAGTAAAGTTTGTGCTACATGCACGTCCTTGCAAAATGCGTAATGATACACAACGTTTCCAAACTTTCCCTTTTACATACTTAATTAAGGACGCTAAAAATTCCTGAATGTTCGGGATTTATCATTTGCGTCCCAAAACTAATGAGATCGCCCTACGAAACAAAAATTATACTCCACCTAAAAGCCACGGCGCTCGCAGGAGCGCTTGCGGTGCGCCATGAGTGCCCTGGTGCGCGGCCGTTTCCCAGCGCGCCGACACAGCGCCTCTTCCTCAGCCTCGCAACTTGCGAGGTGTTGAATGGCGGCTTGCCGGCGGGCGAGCGCGATCTCACCGGTGTGGTGATCCGGCTCCAACAGGTACTCCTCCTGGATGGAAGCGTGCACCCGGTCCACATACCGCAAAGCGTAGATGAGGTGCTTGGGCCCGACTACACTCAGGGCGTCGGCACGGGCATCCTCCACCACTCTCACGGCCCTCGCACGAGCCTTCTGCCAAAGAACCAATTGCTTGACTCTGTCGGGCGCGACATAGATCTCCCAGAAAGCTTGTTGCGCGGTGCGGTTCTCTTCCTCGGCCTTATTCTCCGCCTCTATTTTGGCGCGCTCTGCTGGAGGCAAAGCCTCCCACAAGGCGACATCCATTTCTTTCCAAAGCTCCTCAAGGCTGGGGGGCTCGGCGGGCGGCGCGGCGTTCTCCTCGTAGCGGGGAGCCGATGCGTCATCCGAAGCGCGTGCTGGCGAGATTGGGAACGCCGACGCGTCCACCTCGACGCGTCACGGCAAGGAGCGGAACGCCGACGCGTCCTCCTCGACTAGTGGCGGCGAGGAGCGGATCACCGACGTGTCCTCCTCGACTAGTGGCAGCGAGGAACGGAATGGCGACGCGTCGCGTAGCTGCGAGGAGCGGAACGCTGACGCGTCCTCCTCGACTAGTGGCGGCGAGGAACGGAACGGCGACGCGTGACCGTCCACGCGGTGCAGCGAGGGGCTCCTAGGGCTTGGGAGGGGCGCTGCCATGGTGGTCGACGTGAGAGGGAGGGGGAGGAGATAGCGATGAACGTGAACATGAGGGGGAGGAGATAGTGATGTCGTGGGAGGCGCAGTATTTATAGCGAGCAATGGCACACCTACGTAAGATATGGACTGAACTGCACTGACTTAACTGCATGTCTAGTTGCGTCACTGACATGTGGGCCAGTAAACTGCTGGGCCCGTATGTCAGTGACCCAATGCACCTGAAGTTAAGTGAAAGCTACGTGGGCATATTTGTTGGAGTAAATTACGGGGGAGCGAAGGGGTGGAAATATTGCTGGTCACAACAGATTGGACGAGCGTGGGTGGAGGAGAGTCATGCATGTAGATTTTTTCACACGGGGTGGATTGGTGGGACCGCCGGAGGGAGAAGGAGAGTTTGGCAGGCATATTGTTTCCACACATGGAGAGGAAAAGATTTGGAGACGAACGGGCTTCCCGCAGGTATGGGGAACAGTGCATAATAAGTCATCTTGCATGCCGGGCTAGGTATAGTCTCAAGTCATTAAAAACATACATTCCCCACACATGTTCATATTTCAAGGTGCACTAAATTATTGCATGCGATGATTAAGGCTGGCCATAATGGTGGTATCTTAGCTGGTATCATGCACACAGGAATAGCAAACATGCTGATGTGGCAAAGAATTAAAGAAGAGAGGGGGGTTAGAGTAACTAGTGTTCATGCATGCATTGGTAAACACATTTTTTTGTGAAGAACGACATCATTAGTTGAGTACTTTTGCAGACTTCAAAAACTATTCCACCGCCTGTACTATCTTGCTAAGAGTAGTTGAAATTTTTGAGTCGAGCCCTTTAAACTAGAAGGGAGGTAGTGGTACTCTAATAGCTAGGTGTGTAAGTCATCTTACGAAAACCAAATAATCCCAAAACATGTAGGCGCGGTGCATTAACTTTTACCTCGTTTCTTGTTTCTTGACATATCAACCAATAAGAGATGAGGATGTGCATGATTTTAATGACCTGAGACTATCAAACATGACATGCAGTGGTTAGTTCATTGCATGCAATACTATTTAATTAGAAAATAAACATTAATGTCTCTCGTTTTCCCCTCCTCCTTGGTCACGGTGCACAGCCTAAGATCACTTACTCACCTAGACGGAGGGAGTATCAACATTCACAATGTCAAATCAATATTTTTACACTCATTATAAAACGTAGTTCTTATACTCATTATAATCAGTATTGTATATATTGATATTTTTAGTATAAATTTGGTCGTGGGATTTCATTGATGCCTGTCAAAGCGTGGAGGAAGCGGAGCTTAGGGCTTGCATTGCCGGTCTCTACATAGGTATTTCTCTTCGTAATCATGTAATTTTAGAGACTGATTGCGCTTTTGTGGTAGCATTTCTTGCATCGCGGGACTATGACAGGTCTGATATGCGTGACCTGAAGATGAAAGCGTTGAGCATCTCGAAGTTGATCAACAATCTTCAATTGTCAAAGATTAGCCGTTCGGCCAATAAGGTGGCAGACTTAATCGCTATGTATAGCTTTGACAATAGATTAGATGGTATTCTTGTAAATAGCGTACCGCCCTGTGTGGTGAATATTGTATCGAATGAGTGTACTGGTGTGGCTGGTTAATTAATATAAGGTGGTGTCCAAAAAAGTATATATTTGGTCAAACACTTTGCAAATGGTTGCCGGGAGTAAAAAGGACCAGAGGGAGTATCATGCATGCGGAGTAGGCAAAAAAAATGCTCATTTATAGCCGGTCGAAGTCTCAAAGGGCGCGACCGCGCGAGGGAGGCGAAGGTCGTGGGAAGCGCGACAGTTGACGGAATTAAGTGAAGTTACATCCACATGCCGGCATGGCGTGCAAAAAGGCAAAAGCTATACCGTCAGGCCTACGATCTGGGTCTAGTAGACATGACATCTAGTGGGTCCCGCATAGTTCTCGAGAACTTTTTGGGGGCATGCAGCCGTTTATCCACCGGGCAAGCCAGCAACCCCACGCCGTTCGCACGCCCTACTCGTCCCCGTCTTCTACCTCACAACAGTTCGCTCCCAGTCGTCCCGTCCTTTCACATTAGTTCGCTCCTAGTTTTTGCGGGGTACAACAGTTCAACTTCTCCTAACCCTCCTCCAAAATCCATGGCCTCCCAAATCTCCATTGTCGCCGCTGAGTACCAGGTTAGAGCCATCACCGGTGATCAGTTCATCATCATTTACACACGTGGATCCGCGACGGTGAAAGCATGGCTTGCTCACTTCCTACGCATGTTCAACAGTTCAACGGATGAGTGGGTCGCTGGGCTAGATGTTGAGTACACCACAGTACTGGGATAAGAGAAGGATCTAAAGGATGAAGAGAGGAAGAAGCCCGCCGTGATCCAGGTTTGCGTACATAACGTTTGCTTGGTCTACCACATATGCCATGCCGACATTGAGTGCCAGGATTTTAAGAACTTCCTCAAGGACAAAAGAGTGAAATTCGTTAGTGTAGGCTTTAAGAACGACAGGGTTGTCCTGCGTCGGATAGGTCTCGTTGTAGGCTAGCCCTTCGATCTCCAGAAGGCAAGCCTGGTGTCCTCCTCTCAACCTTCAATGCTGACCCTGGCAGTAGCCATGATTGATCCTTCGTACGCTAAACTGAAGAAACCTCATCATGAGTTTCATTATGCATGGGAGTCGAAGACATTAGATGAAGATCACATCCTGTACGCAGCAATGGATGCCTACCTTTGTTTAAATATCTACATGGGTTGGATGAAGAAGTAGAGCCTAGTGTCCGGTTCAAGCAAAGAAGCGTCGACAAAGAGGAAGAGGAAGAGGGATGATGAAGAAGTCGAGGACGTGGAATCGGACTCCGAGTAGGTGGCAGTGCCGTCGCTCATGCTAGTTCTACTGCAGTGTCAAGCGGACTAGTTGCTTAGTTTATTTTCAAGCGTGTGTTGTGCTGAGGCCCCAGCAGAACTATGTTTATGTTCTTTCTCGTTATTTGAACTCATTAGTATGTAGAGTAGTACTAGTACTATGTCTTACTACTGTTCTCCTTGCAGTTGGTACTACTGCTCGTATCTTCGTGTTCCTACTGTACTTAATATGTTCGTACTAGTAGTAAAATTTGGGTCAGTCGATTTGTGAAAGAAGTTCGATGAAGCGAAGGAAGAAGATGTTAGAAGAGGTGGAAGAGGCCCTTCTAGCCCTCCGTGTTGCATCAAATGTCTCACATGAGTTGACTGAACCAAATTGCTCCTTCAGATTGCAAGATCCACGTGGCATTCAAGGTCTCGAAGGTAGATTCTGCATCCGCACCCGGTTTGTGGGCTCGACGTGCGCGCGACTAGCTTCCGCCGCAACAGCCACCATGCGTGCCTCCTCCACACGGGCGGAGACAACAATGACACGCTAGTTCCTCCTCGCTGGCGTGCTGGAGCACGCGCTCGTCCTCCTCTTCGTATGCTGCGTGCATAGACACGGCTCCACCAGCTGCTCGCGTGCTTGGCAGCGCGGTGGCATGGCGAGGAGGGACTGCAGATGACGTGAGCGGGCGAGCCTTTGTCTTCATGGCACAGGGATGGCGGCGACACGGCGGTGATGGGCGAGAAATTGTTGGCCGGAGCAGGCGGGCGCCGGCATGCGCAACGGCGGCGCCGGCATATTGATGAGTGCGCGTATGGGAGCTTACTTTAGTTTTATATAAGGTTGGTCAAACTTAAAAGAAAACCGTACTAGTACACGTAAATATTAGACTTAGGCAGCGCTTTTATTAAAAAAATTGAAGTTAGTACCACAGCCACGATACGGAATCCCGTGAACTGCGGCCGCGCGGTTGATCGAACAGTGCGTCACCGTGTCGCGCTCGAAGGACATCCACCAAACCTTTTTGTGTGTGTGAAAACAATCCTCGAATATTACTCAACTTTTTTTCCTGGGAAAGTTCTTGACGCTGCAATATTTCCATATATTTGAATTTAGCTCCAGTTTGTGTTTATTTGGATTTGGACGTTTTAGGTGCGCCCTAGTTTTTTAATACTTATTTTGTGTGTGTGACTGAGAGAGAACGTGTGTATGTGTCCATGTGTGTGTTGTGGCGGAAGGGCAATGTGGAGACGGTGTGCGTGTGATACAAACATAGAGAGGTGTGAATGTGCAAATGATCATGAATGAGTGAGACATAGACAGATGCCGATACGTTGTGTATACATGAGAGAACGGTCTTCTAGTTTACTTATGTGTGTGTGTGTGAGAGAGAGAGAGAGGAGCATCTGTAACACAACAACCATCTCTCTCGATTCGTCCATCCCTCGCATGATCACATGCAACACATGCATCAACGCGCACATTTTGATACCCTCACTTGGCCCCTGCTTACCTCAAGGCCCTCACAATCTCTTCGTGAATACCCATTTCTCTCCTTAGGTTTGTTTTCGCTCAATATCTGACACACACACAAACACACACACACACACACACACACACACACACACACACACAAGCAGCACAACACACACACACACACTCCCCCGAGCACACAATTCATCCCCATCCAAGGTTATACAGCGACCACTCTCGCTTGTGCTTCTTTGCACCCCAACATGCACAACACCTCAATCTTCAAAGAGGGCATCGAGCAGATCGAAGACGGCGACCACACCGCGCTAGAGAATGCGGGGTCATTTGGAAGCAGGGTGATGTGACGATGGCTGACTGACTCCTCCCTCCACCCTCTCTCTCTCTCTCTTGCACAAAATTACCAATCCTTCTCTCCCCACACAAAATTGGCAATCCCTCAACCAATGAGATCCTTCCCCTCTCGTCATATTTTTCCAGGTCTCTCATCAAACATGTTGTCTCAATGACATGTCCTATCAACTTGTAAAACATGCATCAATGGACTCTGGCAACCTTGTGAACAGGTTACAGATATCAACATAAATAGAGTTTGGATGAACTCTATCTTAATCAACACATCAAGTCATTTGGCTTCACTCAAATAGTTCTCATCCACATGCACCAAGTTTGAAAAAACACTGGACATAGTCTAAGTAGCACCACCCAACAGTCCTTGACCGTGGACACGGCTATTCGAATAGTTTGACACTCTGCAGAGGTTGTGCACTTTAACCACATGAATCGGGGAGCTTTCGTGTCATCCACGATCCCGTAGTACCTGAAGTACTCGGGGGAAGCACCCAATCACTATCTTTGCCTAGGAGACACTAACATAAGGTCCACTCGTTGGTACATGACCCTCGTGTATAAGCATAAGATTTTGGGACAGTGCCCTTTTCATTATCACACATACACGAAGGGACCAAGATGTGTCCGGTGCCTTGTGAAAACAGTCATGGCCGCCTATCCAAGCACGACCCCATCCCGAGAGTGACCTCATGTCACCCCCGTGACTAGTAATGTGGGCACCATGCTAGTATCGGACTAGGTCATTAACAATGCCCCGTCCCATAAGGGGTAGAGTGGTTGCACATGTTTGGTTGGGACGGTAATCATACCTTAAATCTAATCCATCATTTTACACACACAAATGCTTGCTCCAGTACACCACTTCTTCCTCATGTGGTGACCTAGTTCAGCATCACCCACGAGCGTTAGGGGCACCCGGTGGGGTTCTCGAACGAATGCAACCCCAAGGTGATCATGTCATACATGCAACATCATGCATCAATATCAAGTGTTTTTAATCGCATCTCTATCACAATCTAGAGATACGAACATGCAAGTACCAATGGGCATGCATCAATGCCACGATTATATCAAGCTCATAATCAACAACACCTTCTTGCATACGGAAAATTTTATCGATGAACAAGAGAGGTGTATCATGGTCAAAAGGCTGCGCCTGGCTCAGCAAAGTCTTTGAGGTCTTCGAAGTCTTTTGTTCAAACTCCTTCGTCAGCAACGCAATCTATCGTCGCAAAATAACAACGAGAAAAATAAGGCAATAGCAAAACAGAAAAATAAAAGTGCTCATAAAAATGTCCACCTTTTTTGTTAAATAGTAGGATGAAAACTAAGAATGCAAAAATTCTTAGTTCTGGAATTGGAGTTAAGGAATAGTGGAAATGGGTTTTTAGAGGGGAAAATAAATGCTCAAATTTGAATTTACATTTGAACAATACAGAAAAGTGTGATGGTTGTGTATGCGAGTTACATCATTAAATAGGTGTGATTTTTATAAAAATATAGGAGTTGGAATTATTTCGTTTGGACAAATATTTTAATCTATGGAATTTTTGCAAGCTTCTGGCAAAAAAATAAGAAATGGCACTGTGCAACTCGGCCGATTCGGCCACAGTGCAGGAGGACCAAAGGGGATCCAGCCCGTGCGGCTGACCATGTCGAAGGCGTATTCAGAAAATACCTAGTGAACCAGTACGCACACGCGTGAGTTTTAAACATGACGGGTGGGACCCCGTTGTCAGAGTGTGTGGCTGACAAACGGGCCCCACGGCCGTCATCGTCTACCTTTGGCCAGAGGGTGCAGCGAGCTCACCGGCGTCGTTGTGACCGCGGCGAGGCGATCTGAGGGCACCGACATGCTGAGGACGATGTCGCCTTTCGGGTGGAGGTGGAGTTGGCCAGCAGGGTGGCCTGATTTGCCGGCGACGAGGAGGCAGCACGGCGGCGCATCGGGAGGTGGATGGATTTCTCCGCTCGCCCTTTAATCGGCATGGAAGAGAGAGGGGACTTGCTTAGATCTAGCTAAGCTAAACTCTTCTCCTTGGTTCACAACTTGGTGTAGTTTCATCATTTGGGTATTTGAGCATATCCACAAAGTCTGGGATCAAATGGAGAAAGTTGGCAATGTAAAGTTGTTCAAACTTGGATCTGGACAGATAGAGTTTTGGGGCACCTTTGTGAACAAAAACACTTTTGATTGGGATGAAACTTTGCAAGATCATCACATTAGGTATGTGTGACTTGCCAGATTTTTCTTGGAATTTTTAGAGAATATTTCCTTTGTTAAAATTTCAAAAGCTTGAAATATCCAGAAAGGGTTTTTGAGGAATTTGACCAATATTTTGAACATGACTATGTGCTGAAACTCTTATATATGGACAATACATGTCTATTGAGTTTCCCTAAAATTTTTGAAATATTTTTAAATAATTAAAACAATTTTAACCTATTAAAGAACATTTTTGGCCTAAAGAAAAAGCCTACAAATAAAACAGGAAAAATAACTTTTAAAATCATATTTTTGTGGTTTATGTGAGTCCTATACCTAATAGGAGTCAAATATACTTTTTGAAAGATTTTTCATACCCCAAATTAAGTACTTGTAGTGCAAGCCTCAGTTCAGGGTTTTTTGGAAAACCTAACTTAGAAAATACTTTTAGGCCAAATTATTTTTGTAAGAAAATAATATTTTGTCTTATACACATGGCATGATCATTGGGAAAAAGTATGGATCAAGGAGATGAGCTATACAAGGTGGATCTATAATATGACTTACATGAGCACTTGAAACGACAGACAGAAAATCCAAATCAAAATAGAAAACCAAATAATGCAAAAAAAATTGCCAATCCACATTTTATGACGATTTATTAGATTAAGTGTTGAGGCATGAAAATCAGGGTGTGACAGCAGGCCTTGGAGAGAAAGCAATTTATTGCAGAGGAAATCAAGAAGCTTGAGGCAGCTGGTTTGGTTAGAGGAGTGATACATCCCACTTGGATAACAAATCCAGTGGTAGTCCAGAAGGCTAAGGGGAAATGGAGGCTTTGCATAGATTTCATAGATCTCAACAAGGCTTTCTGGAAGGACCCATTTCCCATGCCACGCATCGATCAGATTGTGGATTCCACTTCGGGTTGTGATTTGCTTTCCTTCCTGGATGCCTATTCTGGATATCACCAGATCTTCATGTCCAAGGAAGATGAAGAGAAGACCTCGTTCATCACCCCATGTGGTACATACTGTTTAATCCGCATGCCATTCGAATTAAAGAGTGTCGGGTCTAATTTTGCAAGGGCAGTCCAGATTGGGTTTGAGCCACAACTTCATAGAAACATTGAAGATTATATGGATGACATTGTCGTAAAAACCATGGACAAAGCAATTCTTATCCAGGATTTGGAGGAGACGTTTGAAAATCTACACAAGATGAACTTGAAGCTCAACCCAGAGAAGTGTATGTTTGGCGTTCCCTCCGACAAACTACTTGGGTTCTTTGTGTCCCACCAGGGAATCGATGCTAATCCCGACAAGATCAAGACCAGTGAGCAGATCCAAGCACCAAGTACAGTTAAGGATGTGAGGCGTCTGACGGGATGCATTGCCGCGCTAAGCAGATTCATCTCCTAGTCTACCGAGCGTGCCCTGCCAGTTTTTTAAATCTTGAAGAAGGCAGGGCCCATGAAGTGGACCCCAGAAGCAAATGCAGCCCTGCAAGAGTTGAAGGCCTACTTATCTTCTGTGTCTACCTTGGTCGCCCCCAAACCACAGGAGCCGTGGCTGCTTTACTTAGCGGCAACCAACCAAGTGGTTAGTGCAGCCTTGGTGGCGCAGCGGGAAGTGGACGAGGCAGAGAGTGAGCAAGGTCCGGTAGAGTCAGATAAAGGTCAGAACAGAAGTGAGCACGGCAGCGATCACGCCCCCAAGGACACTGCAAGGAAACAAGTGGTGCAGCGTCCAGTGTACTTTGTCAAATCCCTGTTACATGGGGCTTGATCGAGGTACTCTGGCGTGCAAAAATTGATCTTTGGTTTCATCATGGCCTCAAGGAAACTGCGGCACTATTCCAAGCCCATGAGATTATGGTTGTCACTTGCTTCCCGTTGCAAAGGATACTCCGAAACCCTGAGGCTACTGGCAGAATAGTGGACTGGGCTTTGGAATTGTCCAGTTTCGGTCTGAAGTTTGAGAGCACATTGACAATTCAGAGCAGGGCGTTCGCAGAGTTTATTGCAGAATGGACGCCGGCCCATGATGAGGAAGTGACAGAAATAGTTATCCCCGACAAGGAGGCGCCCCAACAATGGATCATCTATTTTGATGGTGCCTTTTCCTTGCAAGGTGCAGGGGATGGCGTGCTTCTTGTCACACCCTCAGGGGAGCACTTGGAGTACGTCGTCCAAATGCATTTTGCTCGGGAAGAGGCAACCAACAATACAACAGAGTATGAAGGGATCCTTGCCAGGCTCAGGATTGCCGCTGAATTGGGAATTAAGAATCTGATTATTCGAGAAGATTCACAACTTGTGGTGAGACAAGTTAACAAGGATTATCAAAGTCCATTAATGGAGGCATACGTTGAGGAAGTGAGAAGATTGGAGGAGCGCTTTGATGGATTGCAAACAGAGCACGTACCCCCATGCAGAAAACAGCGTAGCTGATCATCTGTCAAAGTGTGCTACACAAAAGCTTCCTGTGGAACCAGGAACTTTTGTCCATCTTACTCAGCCCTCCGTATCCCCTGCAATAATGGCCCGGAAGAGGAGAAAGAAGGACTCCGGTAAGCCTCTTCTGGTAGAGCCTCGTGCTCCTGGCAGGAACCCTGCCAGAAAGTCACAACTTGCTGGTACGCACCCTCCTGTCGGGACCACGTTCCCCGCAGACGAGGAGTGTGCCCCCGTAGTGGAGGAGGTGTCGCTAGTCCTCATTGCTGAGCCTGAGGCTCCAACTTGGGCAAAGCACATAGTCCACTTTCTCCAAACCGGAGAACTCCCTAATGGCCAAGATGAGGCTGAATGAGTAGCCCGGAGGGCCAGTATATACCAGTTTGTCGATGACACTCTGTACAGAAGGAGGCTCAACAGTGTGAAATTGAAGTGCATCTGTCAGGAAGAAGGAAAGGAACTGATGGTTGAGATACACAAAGGCATGTCCGGCTCTCACAATGGATCAAGGGCATTAGTTGGGATAGCATTCCGTCAAGGATTCTATTGGCCCATAGCCCTCCAAGATGTGGTCGAGCTAGTCACGAAATGTGAAGCCCGCCAGTTCTGTTCCAAGAATATCCACCTGCCTGCCCAAGCTCTTAAGAAAATCCCTTTATCATGGCCATTTTCAGTCTAGGGGCTTGATATCCTCGGCCTTTCCCCCGAGAAATCGGGGGGCTTTGAATTCTTGTTTGTTGCCATCGACAAGTTTACAAAGTGGTCGGAAGTGACTCCCGTGAGAAAGGTGACTGCTCAATCATCTATCAAGTTCTTGAAAGAACTATTGTGTCATTTTGGAGTTCTGGCAAGGATCATCACTGACAACGACACCCAGTTCATGAGTCGTGCCTTCATGCAATAGGTTCGCACCCTCAGAAGCAAGGTTTCATTTGCCTCTGTTGCACATCCCAGAATCAATGGGCAAGCTGAGAGGGAGAACGCTGAAGTGCTGCGGGGACTCAAAACAAGAACCTTTGATACGCTGCGGAAGCACGGCAGGCGGTGGATTGATGAGCTGCTGGTAGTCCTTTGGTCCCTCAGAGCGACACCAAATCGAGCTACCGGGCAGACTCCGTTTTCCCTAGTCTATGGGGCAGACGCAGTTATCCCCATAGAACTTATTTACGGGTCGCCTCGAGTGCTTGCCTACGATGAAGTAGCGCAAGATCAGCACTGGCGTGACGACACTGTGCTACTTGAGGAGAACCGTCTCCAGGCTACTACGCATGCCACATGCTATCAGCAAGCCCTGCGCCTCTCTCTTAGCCGCAGGGTTCATGCCCGTTGTTTTGAAGAAGGCGACCTTGTCCTTAGGCGCGTTCAGTCGGCCAAGGGTACAAACAAGTTGACACCGAAGTGGGAAGGCCCTTACCGGGTAGTACGAGTCACCAGACCTGGCGTAGTCCGTCTGGAAACCGGAGATGGCATTCAATTGCAAAACACATGGAATATTTAGCATCTCCACAAGTTCTACCCGCAAGGCGCGACTGTCGGGCCCTGCCCGGCAGCCACCCATTTGTACAGGCCTTGCCTCAGCTACATGTAACCCCTTGTACAAAGCCAGGGCGATGACCCTGTGCACCAGAAAAATAAATGAAGCACCGGGGCCTCCTGATGCCTACTATGCAACCTTCTTCTTGTAGACGTTGTTGGGACTCCAAGTGGAGAGGTTTGTAGGATAGTAGCAAATTTCCCTCAAGTGGATGACCTAAGATTTATCAATCCATGGGAGGCGTATGATGACGATGGTCTATCTCAAGCAACCCTGCAACCAAATAACAAAGAGTCTCTTGTGTCCCCAACACACCCAATACAATGGTAAATTGTATAGGTGCACTAGTTCGGCGAAGAGATGGTGATACAAGTGCAATATGGATGGTAGATATAGGTTTTTATAATCTGAAAATATAAAAACAGCAAGGTAACCAGTGGTAAAAGTGAGCGAAAACGGTATGGCAATGGTAGCAAACAAGGCCTAGGGTTCATACTTTCACTAGTGCAAGTTCTCTCAACAAGGATAACATAATTAGATCATATAACTATCCCTCAACATGCAACAAAGAGTCACTCCAAAGTCACTAATATCAGAGAACAAACAAAGAGATTATAGTAGGGTGCGAAACCACCTAAAGTTATTCTTTCTGATCGATCCATTGGGCTATTCCTATAAGTGTCACAAACAGCCCTAGAGTTCGTAGTAAAATAACTCCTTAAGACACAGGGCAGCCCGGTGCATGTAGCTCCCGCTTGCGCAGGGTCGGGGAAGGGTTCGACCACTTTGGGTCTATAGTACGCAGCCTTTCCCTACATTTCTGTAAGAGACTATTTCCAGGACTTGAACCCATGACCTCATGGTCACAAGGCAGCAGGTTTACCACTGCGCCAAGGCTCCCCTTCCCCGACCCTGCCCCAATGTCACCACAAGTATCCGTGGGTATGATTATATGGTATGCATCACACAATCTCAGATTCATCTATTCAACCAACACAAAGAACTTCAAAGAATGCCCCAAACTTTCTACCGGAGAGTCAAGACGGAAACACGTGCCAACCCCTATGCATAAGTTCACAAGGTCACTGAACCCGCAAGTTGATCACCAAAACATACTTCAAGTAGATCACGTGATATCCCATTGTCACCACAGATAAGCACATGCAAGACATACATCAAGTGTTCTCAAATCCTTAAAGACTCAATCCGATAAGATAAATTAAAAGGGAAAACTCAATCCATTACAAGAAGGTAGAGGGGGAGAAACATCAAGATCATGCCACATCAAGAACACGAGAGAGAGAGAGAGATCAAACACATAGCTACTGGTACAAACCCTCAGCCCCGAGGGTGAACTACTCCCTCCTCGTCATGGAGAGCGCCGGGATGATGAAGATGGCCACCGGTGATGGATTCCCCCTCCGGCAGGGTGCCGAAACGGGCTCCTAAGAGGTTTTTGGTGGCTACAGAGGCTTGCGGCTGTGGAACTCTTGATCTAGGTTTCTTTCTAGAAGTTTGGGTATTTATAGGAGGGTTTGGCGTCGAGAACAAGTTAGGGGGGCCCACGAGGAGTCCATGAGGCACAGGGGCATGCCCAAGGGGGGTGGGGGCGCCCCCACCCTCGTGGGCCCCACGGGACTCCTCTCCGATAACTTTTTGTTCCAATATTTTTTATATTTTCAAGAAAAAATCTACGTTGATTTTCAGCGCATTCCGAGAACTTCTATTTCCACGCAAAAATAACACCACGGTAGTTCTGCTAAAACAGCGTCAGTCCGGGTTAGTTCTAACCAAATTATACCAAAAGCATGTAAAAAATATTATAAACATGGCATGAATACATCAAAAATTATAGATACGTTGGAGATGTATCAGCCCTCGACCAAGTTGCATGCAAGGATGAGCATTCCAAGAGCATTTGCATAAGCATTTCATGAGCATCTCCATATGCATATAGATAGGATCGCATCCTGCATCATTTCATCTGCATAAAGCTGCAGGTTCCTGCCACGAACTTGGTTTCTACAAGGAGATGAGAAGATGGACCAACACTGCGATCGTCGGCAATCCAAACAGATAAGTTCTACCTCTTGTCCATAAGTGTTCTATGCGCTAGAACTTGTGCACGAGAAAACTTCGCCACTCTTTGAAGCTTAGGTGCTCCCACATTTGGCTAGAATGCTGCTTCAGCCTAGGTGGTCGCAGTGGCCTTTCCTAAGAAAGAGTTGGCGGGGGGCTGGTCCCTTTATTTTTTGCCCGGTAAACTTCGGTCCCCGGCAACAAAATAGAAAGACTTCGGTACCGGTAGGATAACCTATCGAGGAAGACTCATTTACTTAACTAAAGAGGCATCCCACCTCTGCATGGACATACACATGCATGAGTTCCCGGCAAGGCTCATATTGTTCATTACTATCCAGATCATACAAGTACAAGCCTTACAGAACACATACATGGACTTGAGAGATTACATTATTTGTACTAAAATTTGGCAAGTACCTACAAGTTTAGGATCAAAAAAAGATAAGTGCCCCGTGATCTCCTCTTTTCCTTTTCCCTCCTCCAGGCACTGCGGTGGAAGGAGGAAAAGATGAGAAAAAAGCCCGAGCGGGAACCCCTCCCGGTCTAGTCACAGCTTGCCCGATGTGGCCAGACGAGACCTGGACTAGCAAAGGTGTGGAGGAGAAGTGTAGGAGCAGGGCGGTGCTCCCCTGGTCGCCATCTCCAGAACCAGCCAGAAGCCCCGACTTGTGCCCTGGTGGGGTCATCCGCTGAAGCTCAGCCAGGAGACCACTAGAGAAGGGGCGAAGGCGCCAAGAGAACATCCCTCCCCGGCTATGGGCCAAAGAGGCCGGTGATGATGGTGTCGGGCAAGGAAGGGAATGATGGAAGACGAGGCGACAGGTCACTAGTCGGAGGCGAAGGCATCCACGCCATCATACTCTGACCTGACCCTCCACCACCCACTTCCTCCATCTTCCCTCATTTTCTCTCTGTCATCACCACTCCCAAAGGGAACTAGGACTCCATCCCAGCATCCCGGCCCTTCGAGAAGACGGTGAGCGACCAAGACGACCAGGGGGCCCGAGGCACACCACACCCCACCATGGCAGGAAGGAAGGCGCCCTCTTCATCGACATGAACCCCAGTTCTAAGGAGAGGGGCAGTACTCAGATTTCTAACGATCGTAAGCCCGTCACATTTGACTTGAACAAACCCACTCCCCGAGCACCAGCACCACTGCTCGGCATCATCAGCTCCAAGCTAAATCCCGGGGACCGGCCCCGGGCTCTCCCTTCCAGCATACTCAAGACGAAGCAAGGCAGAGGACGAAAATGATGTGGATGAATGCCTCCACTCCTCCCTCGCGCCTACTTTTATAGGAGAGCGGGGGACTGGGGGCCAATTCCACAATGGGTAATCACTGCCCTCCTCTACAAATTCCTGAACATCGGGCCCCCGCCATAATGCTCTCCCGCACCAAGTGCCGCAGTTACCTACCCCGCGCGATGCATGCAGCATATGTGGCTAAGGATAAGGGCATGGTAGGAAGAGTGAATTGGCGGTCCCCGTGTGTTGAAGTCATTCATGGGCCATTACAAGAATGGCCCCACCACTATTGTCTTTACACGATGCGCGAGAAAACCAGAAATTGGCCTGGACTCAAGATTAATAAAGAGGCAAAGAAGACACGAAGGGGCCAGCCTCTTCAGCGCCCCTGCCTGTGCACATATTAGGGCCCTACCCCGACGACGCCCGGCAGCGCGATCAGGGCAGGCCCGGGAGCTTCTGTCGGTACAACAGACCCTGGGTATGTTTCCCTGATAGTGCACAGGCACGGGAACAAGATTATGGCATCAGGCCATGCCAGAGTATAAGAGATCAAGATCTTCGAAGGACTAGCATGGAGAACAAGAGGACCAAGATCAAGCCAGAGAAACCAAATACCACCAAGAGGAAAGCCTCCCTTGTCGGGAAAATGGGCTTGGCAAGGGCAGACCTCCTTGAAGAAAGCGACCAAGACATCCCGGTAGGGCCTGTCGGGACTCACGGAGGCAAGAAACACCTCATCAACCACTCCACCATGACCCACGTCGTGGATCAGTGCAGTGTCAGGCCGCAAAGTGATTAAGTGGCAACCACTCGCCACATTGCAGCCCCTTTCTACAGGAATACCTACAAATTACACCCGTCCTGTGACGTGTCGAACAAGCAGGCGTGGAGCTGGCAGAATAAGCCCAGTAAGGCTTGCCGGGCGAGCAACAATGTGAAGTTGAGTGGCGCATTTAATGCACCCTGTCAGCCTGTAGAGTTAGGTATGATAGCACTGTTCGCTATCTTATTAGTGTATAATGACTAATTTTCCATTGTGGTTACCCCTTAACCTATAAAAGGAGGCCTATGGCAACTATGGAAGGGGTTCGGTTCGCGAGGCTGGAGAGTTAGACGCCCAGATGCGCGTAGCCACTGCTGCCCCTGCTGGGCGAGTGTACTACGCTTGACCACCATTCTTCCACCATCAATCTACCAAAGCAGGAGTAGGGTTTTACGACTCATGGTGGCCCGAACCTGGGTAAAACTGCTCGTGTGATCCCTGCCGCACTACCCCACTCTCCTCTGCTCTTTGTGCAATGGAGCATCCACCTCCCGAACCAGCAAGGGGCCGCTTGGTCCCATAGGTGGTCATGGTTTCCCGCAACACTCTATCATGAAGAACATGGTGCTACTTTAAAGCACAAGTGTGGAAAAGGATAGTAACATTGTCCCTTCTCTCTTTTCCTCTCTTTTTTTCTTTTTTTCCTTTTGGGCTCGTTGGCCTCTTTTTATTTATCTAAGTCCGGAGTCTCATCCCGACTTGTGGGGGAATCATAGTCTCCATCATCCTTTCCTCACATGGGACAATGCTCTAATAATGATGATCATCAAACTTTTATTTACTTACAACTCAAAAATTACAACTCAATACTAGAACAAAGATATGACTATATGAATGCCTCATGCATATGATTATGCAAAGCAATATGACAATGATGGTGTGTGTCATAATAAAACATAATGGTGGAAGTTGCATGGCAATATATCTCGGAATGGCTATGGAAATGCTATAATAGGCAGGTATGGAGTCTGTTTTGCGGAAAATAAAAGGTGGCTTATGTGTGAAAGATTGCACCAACTCTCAAGGTGAGAAAGGTCAATGCAGTGTACCGAAGAGGCTAGCAATGGTGGAAGGGTGAGAGTGCGTATAATCCATGGACTCAGCATTATTCATAAAGAACTCACATACTTATTGCAAAATTTTATTAGCCCTCGAAACAAAGTACTCATACACATGCTCCAAGGGGGGTAGATTGGTAGGAAAAGACCATCGCTCGTCCCCAATCGCCACTCATAAGGAAGACAGTCAAAAATAAATCATGCTCCAACTTCATCGCATAACTAGAGACCATACATGCATGCTTCGGGAATCACAAACCTTAACATAGATATTCTTACTATTCCACAATTACTCACTAGCATGACTCTATTATCACTATCTTTATATCTCAAATATTCAATGATCTTCATGAAAGTTTTTATTATACCCCTCTTGGCTGCCCATCATATTAGGACTAAATTCATAACCAAAGCAAATTACCATGCTGTTTAGAGAAACTCTCAAAATAATAAATAAGTGAAGCATGACAGTTCATCGATTTCTTCAAAATAAAACCACCGTCGTGCTCTAAAAAGATATAAGCGAAGCACTAGAGCAACTACCTAGCTCAAAAGATATAAGTGAAGCACGTAGAGTATTCTAATAAATTCATGATTAATGTCTGTCACTCTCAAAAGATGTGTACAGCAAAGATGATTGTGGCAAAATGAAAAGCAAAGACTCATATAATACAAGATGCTCCAAGCAAAACACATATCGTCTGGTGAATACAAATATAGCCTCAATTAATTTTACTGATGAACCGTAGACAAAACAGGGGATGCCATCTGGGCATCCCCAAGCTTAGGTGCTTGGTTGTTCTTGAATATTACCTTGGGGTGCCATGGGCATCCCCAAGCTTAGGCTCTTGCCACTCCTTATTCCATAGTCCATCAAAACTTCACCCAAAACTTGAAAACCTCAGAACACAAAACTCAACAGAAAACTCGTCAGATCCGTTAGTCAAAAAAAGCAAATAAGCACTTTTAGGTACTACTGTAAACTCATTCCAATTTTATATTGGTGTTATATCTAATGTATTCTAACTTCTCCATTGTTCATGCCCACCGATACTACCAATAAATTCATCAAAATAAGCAAACAACACAATGAAAATATAATCTGTCAAAAAACAGAACATTCTATAGTAATTTGGACTTTAGCGAAACTTCTGTAACTCCAATTTTTTGCATAATTTGGAAAACAAGGGAAATTTGTATGTCAACAAAGTGGAAAAAATGTGGAAATTTTCGTCGCTCCAGAAGATCAGGTCAATTTTGTTACTGGGCGCAAAAGTTTCTATTTTCTCATATAATCAAATCATTAATCTTCCAAACCATCCCAAAGATCTTACTTGGCACAAAAACTAATAAAACACGAAAACACAATCATAACAGAAGTATAATTGCATAGTTATTAAAAAAACAAAAGCAAAAACATAAAAGGAAAATTGGGTTGCCTCCCAACAAGCCCTATTGGTTTACGCCCTAGCTAGACATATTGCATAGATCTAGGTATTGTCATCTTTGGTATTCAATCCATAAGTAGCCCTCACAATAGATTCATATGGCAACTTAATTTTCTTTCTTGGAAATTGTTCCATGCCCTTCCTTAATGGAAATTTAAATCTAATGTTTCCTTCTTTCATATCAATAATTTCACCGATTGTTCTAAGGAAAGGTCTACCAAGAATAATAGGGCATTTAGGATTGCAATCTATATTAAGCATGATAAAATCTACATGCACATAATTCCTATTTGCAACAATAAGAGCATCATTAATCCTTCCCATAGGTTTCTTAATAGTGGAATCCGCTAAGTGCAAATTTAAGGAACAATCATCAAGTTTATGAAAACCTAGCACATCACATAATGTTTTCGGAATAGTGGAAACGCTAGCACCCAAATCACACAAAGGATTGCACTCATAATCTTTAATATTAATATTAATAGTAGGTTTCCATTCATCATAAAACTTTCTAGGGATTCAAATTTCCAACTCAAGGTTTTTTTCAAAAGATTTCATCATAGCATCAACGATATGTTAAGTAAAAGCCTTATTTCGATTATAAGCATGAGGTGAACTAAGCATCTTCATCTTCGACGGTGCCATCAGCCATGGCGCACAAGAAGAACTCTAGTGTTTCGACTCCACCATCCACCTCAAAGGCTCCGCCGCTCGTAGCTGCCAACGCTAAGGGAGGTAAGGAGGCTCACGAGGATGTGGCCGCTGGGGATGGGGGTCGGAGCAAGCGACATCGTCACCATTTCCCCCACGGCCGAAGTAGAAGCAGGAGGCACCGGAGGAGAGTGACATCAGCAACACCCTGACAGCCATGCTCCACGAGGCACGGGCGGAGGGGCTACTCTGTCCATATATCCTCCACTCGCCGACAGGCACAGCCGTAGTGATGGCGCTCGGTCTGGGGCGAGCCATCGCACTCCGGCCACCCTTGTCACAGGAGCGACCGCGGCGCGTGCGCTTTCCCCTGGGTGAGTCGACCAAACCACTATGCCCAACAGAGCCATTGGCCCTCAAGCGCCTTCATCGCGTCAACATGCTATCCAGGTCGTCATCACCCATGCCGAGCTCGCCTACGGAGGCCATGCCGTGGGCTCAACTGCTAATCAGGTTCCTGCAGCAGCTGAGCAGATGGACGAGTGGCGTGCCACCATCCAGAGCCTGCTTGGTTTCGCTGAGGGTGGGGGCTCACAGCGAGCCGGCCCACTACGGCCTCCCCAACAGACAACAACGGCTCATGATGTTGGTCATACGGAGGGGTCCACCCCCATGGTGCAGTCCCCGCCATGGCAACCAGCGCGAGCTCGATAGCATCAAGAACCCGATGACGTCTTGATGGCCTCTTCTGACCCTTGAGCACATCCAGATCGACGACAAGCCGTGGAGGACAGGCGGAGGGAAGACACGCGCGTTGTCATTGAGCAACGCCGCGACAAGCACCGCCAGGCCGATGGGTGCAACGGTCCTGACGTTGAGGAGCCTAAGCCCGATATTGGCGGCTGCCTACCTTTCGAGGATGGATGCCCTGCCTTTACTCGTGAGTTGTGGCAAGTCCGTTGGCTGTCCGTTCGCATGTTCAAGCCAGAGATACCTGAGAAGTATGATCGGAGGCTCAACCCGGCAGAGTTCCTGAGCATCTACACCATTGCCATCCAAGCTGTCGGGGGAAGAGATGAGAAGAACTAGGCCGACCCAGCGATCTACAGCTTCTCAAGCAGAAAGAAGGAGAGACACCCCGGAAGTATTTGCAGAGGTTCAGCAGAGTCCACAGGAACATCCCAAACATCCATCCAGCAGATGTGATAGCCGCTTTTCAGTCCAATGTGCGCAACCGCAAGATTCGTTCCAAGATGGGCCGTATTGCAAGATCCATTGGGCCAAGGGACACGACCTTGAAGAGTGTTATGAGGTTGACCAACTTGTTAAGAGGCAAAGAGCTGAGTACGAGAAGCGTGACAAGGAAAAGGGCCAGAATGCTGTTGGTGGCAAGGGCCGAGGCGGTGAAGTGAATCGCCCCGGCAAACCCTTTCAGAACAAAGGAAAACCTGCCAGTGTTCAAGAGAAGGAAGTTTCTGATGATGAGATTGATGGAGGGGATGAAGAGGAAACCAGTGAGCAAGAGTTTCAGAAGGCCACTTATGCCCTATTCTTTTGACACCTGATACAATAGGAGAGGCTCCTACTTGGAATTAATTAAAGTATCAAAAGAGTCTTACAAGTTATAACTTTACATCCATCGCCATTGTAGGGGGGTAAGGTTTGCAAGAAGTAAATACAAAGGAGAAAATAAGTTAAGAGATACTAATTACAAAAGAGCTTAAGAAGGGTTTCTGTTTTTGCCCACCCTATATAAGAGTAGGGAGAGGTCTTCTTTGAGCCTCTTGAGCCAAGATGTTCTTGAAGGTGGAATCCCTCTGAAATGTTTGTTCTTTCTGTCCTTCCAAATGCTCCAAGACGCCTGTAGGAAAATTTCCATGAACATTGGTCTTGTCCATGCATTTTTGGCCTCTTCTATTGAGTGCAATCTTGTGTGTTGCATGCTCCAGATACCCAGATGTGCCCAACATTGTTGACTAAATGGACAAGTAAAGAACAAGTGTTCTAATGTTTCATCCACATTAGTATCACATAGAAGGCAGCTGTGGACGTCTCTGATGTTATAATGTCTTCTTTTGAGCATGTTTCTTGTGTTAAGTCTGTCTGAAAGGAGTAGCCAGCCAAATACCTTGATTTTCATCGTCACTTTTGTTTTCCATAGCCACTTGTATGATTGATGAGCACCGACATCCCGAAAATAATATGAATAATATTGTTTTGCAGTGTACTCTCCCTTACCTCAAATGCATATCCATTTGTCATGGTTTGTGTGGTCTAGATTCACCTGAGACATCAGTTTCTGTAGCTCTCGCAGCTCTGCATGGGCCTCCACCAATAGTGGCAGATGGAACATTTCTCCCAGCCTTGTGGTTTGAAGGAAATCAGATACTCAAATGTCCTCATCTCTTGCGAAAGATAAAGCTCTGGGATAGCTATCAGCTAGTATGCTGTCCTTCCATAAGTCTTTCTAGAATAAAGTACTATCTGCCCTCTCCGCAGATATTGTGGTGATACCTCTATATATAGGCGTAAGCTTTGTGATGTCATGCCACCAAAAGGAGCCATATGGATCCGAAACATGTGGTATTTTCGTAGTGTAGTAGGTGTTCCAAATCAGTTCCACCCATGGTAAATCCCAATGATTGCAAAATTTGTGAAGATATTTGAGTAGAAGCACATCACTTTGTGTTCTAAGGTCGAGGATACCCATTCCTCCACAAGATTTTGGTTTACAGACCATACTCCAAGCTGCCAAGGAATTACATGATTCTCCTTGTTCTGTCTTCTTGGTCCATAGGCATTTGCGTCTTATCTTGTCTAGAAGTTCCAGGATGGTGACAGGTATCTTGAGTGTACACAGAGCAAATATCGTGAGCGATGTGATTACTAAATTGAGAAGCAAGAGCTTGGCATCATATGATATCATGTTTAGTGTGGCCAATAGATGTCTTTCCACTTTGCAAACTAAGGGCATTAAGTCTTCAACTGAGGGCCTTGTAGGGGAGTCCTAGGTAGGTAAACGACATGCTGCCAACCATGCAACCAAAGATCTAGGCAATGTTATTATAGATGGATCTGCTACAATTGATTGGTATGATTGTGGATTTATGAAAGTTGATGTTTAAGCCAATGGAAGTAGGGTAATCGGACAAGATATTCTTGATGACTGTGGCTTGTGTTTCGCATGCACGAAGAGCCAGTATGGCATCGTCTGCGTATTAAATAACTGGGAAGTCCTTTTTTGGGTATCACATGGGAAGGGCAGGTTAATTATTCCTTGGGTAACTCATAATTGATTGTCGCCTGTAATAAGTCTGGCGCGAGCACAAAAATGAATGGAGACAACGGATCACCTTGTCTAACCCCACTTTTGCAATGAAATTGGCGACCAGGAACTCCATTAAGTAGCACTGAAGATTTACCAGAGGCGAAAATGGACCTAATCCAACCAATCCATTTATTTTTAAACCCCATGTGTTTCATGATTTCCAACATAGCTTCATGTTCAATTGTATCAAAGGCCTTCGCAAAGTCGAGCTTAAGGAGAACGATCTCTCTTTTGGAAGATTTGCATTGATATATGTACTCAAACGCCCAAGCGAGACAATCTTGAATGGATCTTCCCTTCAAAAACCCATATTGGTTTCGATGCACAATGCTTAAAATCATCTTCTGTAGCCAGTTGGCAAGAAGCTTGGTGATTACTTTAAGGCAAAAATTAAGACTTGTCCAGTGAATCCATCCGGTCCAGGGGCTCTATCCACATCCATGTATTTGATGACATTATCAATTTCATCATGTGTGAACGGCGCAGTCAGCTGATCAAGGCTGTCAATCCGTTTGATAATTCTGGCTAGATCGAATTTCATTTCATGTTGTGCAGAGGTGCCCGGTCTATTTTTGAATGCTTGAAATATAACTGATTCTTTACCGGCATGATCTTCCACACAATAGCCATTTTCAGTAGTGAGAGAGGCAATATTATTCCTTTGATATCTTTCTGATGCCATAGCTTGAAAAAATTTAGGGTCTTCGTCCCCAAATTTGACCCACCAAATAGTACAACACTTTCTCCGGCATTATTTTTGATATAAAAGACGGCACAAAATATGATTCTTGAGAATTTTTTGAAAGTTTTCCTCAGGCATAGTAAGAGCACATTTGTTTTCAAGTTCGTCCAATTCAAAGATGGCTTTTTTTGGTTTCTCGATCGCAATGGAGAGTTTAGAGATGCCCTTAATCCAATTATTTAAGTGACGTCTTAGAACCTTAAATTTTCTGCAGAGGACCGTGGCCATATTGGATGAGTGGAAAGGTTTCGAACAAGATTTAGTCACTATGTCAAGAAAACAAGGGTGATTTATCCAATGTGACTCAAATCTAAAAATCTTAGAGCATGGGATGGAAGTCTAAATGCAGATTACACATGGTATATTGTCAGAAACCAGCCTTCCAAGAGGTTTAACTAGGGTCTTTGGATAAGATGTAGTCCAATTTATACTCATGAAAAAGTAGTCAATTTGTTCTAGAAGAGGATCAGCCTGCATATTGCTCCAAGTGTAAGCATGCCCTAGGTAATTCAACTAGACTTTGTGATCGGATGAAGTCATTAAAAGTGATCATGTCCCCAATATTACCTCCTGGTTTATTGCGATTTTCTGGGCAGCGGATGAAGTTGAAGTCTCCTACTAGGAGCCAATCATCCGTTTGTGGGATATCCAGGTTGAAGAGCCAATTGACTAAATCCTTGCGTTCTTCCCCTTGGCGGGGGCCGTAAAGATTAACTATTGTCCAGTGCTGTGCGGATTGTGTCGATTGAAAACGAATAACTATGGCACAATCAGGGGATGCAATAACAGTGCACGTAAACAAGGAGTTGTTCCAAATAGTAGCTATACCACCCGAAGCTCCACGTGAGGGAACAAATTCAAATTTATCAGAGCAACATGGACAGCAGGATTAATGAAATCATTGTTAAAGTTTTGCTTCTTAGTCTCTTGCAAACAGATAACCGCACATCCACTAGAGGTGATGGCATTAAACAAAGCTAATTGTTTCTGATTGGAATTTAAACCACGGACATTCCAACAAAGAACGTTCCAGTTGACGAAAAGAACCATGACAGAAAATAAAGGAGATTATGCTGTGTTGGAGGAAGGAGCAGTCTCCATTTCCTCATTCAGTGCAGCTCTAGAAAGCTCCTCTACTGGTATAGCACATCTAGCCGTGCCAATGTGCTGGATCATGGCAATGGGGGTGGGAGGTGGGACTACAACATCATCTTCAATCTCTGTGATTACCACTGAACTTTTGGCAGAGGAATTCACCCAAGGTTTCACTTTGGAGACTCTTGGCTTGCTGTCCGCATCAGTGGAATTTTGAAGCCATCATACTTACTGGATCTAGTGCTTCTCCTCAGAGCTACTACACATTCTGGGACAACATTCTTTCCTTTTTGAGTGGCATTGGAAGAACTAGCAGTGAGACTCATTAGTTTGTCAGAACTGGCTAGAGCAACATCATCAGATTCAGTTGTAGTTGTAGAGTCAGAATGAGCAGTAGCAGTAAGTATAGGACCAAATGAAACTGAAGAGTTGTTCATATCTAAAGGAACCACCATCATAGATTCGGAAGGAGCAGTCAGGTCATGTTTGTTCTGAATCTCTTCAGGCTGAGCACTGTTTGGAGCTGCAAAAGTGATCGTGACTAAAGGAACCACCATCAGAGATTCAGAAGGAGCAGAGAGGTTCAGGTCAGATATGTTCTGAAGTTCTTCAAACTGCACTGAAGAGGAAGGAGACACACGAGTCTGTTTGGTAGCAGTGACAGTCAATGTATCATTGTCCTTGACGATTACAGCTTTGATTTCAACCCACTCATTTTTCAAACCAAAACCTATACTCCAAGGTCCATAAGCAGCAATAAGGGGCATGATTGCAGATCTGAGGAAAGAATTATGGCTGATAAAAGGGATACCTTGATTGATCAGCATAGAGGAGACAACATCACATTGTTCAGACATACTGAACTGCAAGCCCATGTGGGAAAGAGATACTGCAACTTCAAGTGTATTTCTCTGAATAGTAAATTGAGCCACAATTCCATGGTTACCAGAGGAAGTTGTAGTAGTTGAGCTCTCACCTGTGACCCTGTAATGGCACAAGTTAACAGGTGCAAGCACATAGGAATCTGAGAGCATTGCGCTGGAATCAGAGCTACCAATAGTGGAGATTGAGTCATTCCAAGCAAGGCCCGGGCTTGTCATGCAGATTATTGTTAGGCACAATCCCATCCTGAACTTGAAGGCCTTCTGAAGCAAGCCAAGCCTAAAAGTTTCATAGAACTGGGGGTGGCGAATGTGGCCATTGATCCCAATTCGTCTAAAAATGAACCTTATTACCTGGATTTCCTCCTTCAGTGTTATTTGCTGCATTGGCATTCATTGTAGCATTATGTGCCGTCCAGTTGTTCAGCTGCACTTGATAAAGTTGTTCTGTCGTAAGACCATCACCATGCAACGGATGAGGAATTCCGTCAGAAGGTGGTGGATCAATGCCTGTAGGTGGAAGTCAGGAAGGTGGGCGTTCCAGTCGCTACTCCGCAGCATGATCACACAAACTATCCAGCAAAGTCTATCACCACCGAGCTAATGCATGATGAAACCCTTTGGAACCAGCCTCAAATGAATAACCCTGACCTTTATCAGAACTAATTTCCTATCTCCCCTCGGATTTTTGCAAGTAATGAGTTCCCCAAACTTATCTACAGACTTATGAATATAGTGCGATGTTTGATAATCTTGAGGAAAGCCAACATACAACAGCCAAATATGCGGTCCAACGGTAGTCTAACGCATATTGAGGGCCGCATGGGAACAAAAGAGATGACAGTATGAATGTTTTCCTCATCTTCCTCTAACTCAAAAGTAGTTCCAACGACTGCATCTCTGGTAACGAAGTCCACAAATTCAAAAATGCGAACCCCTAGTGGGTGATCATCAATCTCGGTGCGGAAGTACTAGGATTCGTGGAGCAAACCTTCAATGGTGTGTCATAGCACAGCTTTGTGGTGGAATGGAATGAAGCGATTGACAGCCGCAATGGAAAAAAAGTCATGGCGTAGTGGAGGGGTGGGGCTGACCACCATGTCGTCTCGCACCTTCCAACCAGCAGGGCCGAGCTCAATCGTCATCCCCTGCGGGAGGTAGGGGACAACATTGACGGGGTAGTTCGCCATGGATGTGGTTTAGGGCACCAGGGTGGAGCAGGGGAGGTGTGCGGAAGGCGTATTGGCAACGGTACAATGCTTCTTGGGAACACATACTGGACTTTCCTACCGCCTGGCCGACCTGGAAGATGGAGCCACGTGTCTCTTTGGACCCTTAGATGTGCATCGGACGGTTGTATCCTTTCCTGTCTCTCCACTATCTGGCAAGGAAAGAGAATCGTGATTAATGTGTTGCTTGATTTGACGTTGCTGAGAGATTTGATTGATTGGAAAGTTCATAGCTTGGTTTCCATGCCCCGTAGGATAATCTTCAGAATTTTGCCCAAAATCCTTGGTACTAGGGGGAAGGGAATCAATAGTGATTGGATCTTTCCCTTTGGAAAAATTAGCATTTTTGTTTATGAATTACGGACATATTTTGGGCTTCCATAAGACTCTGAACGCCTTCTTTGAAGATGCCAATTTATGATGGCCCAAGTAATAACATGAATGACAGCGAAAAATGCCTGGACACTCAAAGTAGACATGGGCATGGGATTCACAAGAATAGCATAAAGATGCATGCTCTTGTATCCTTGTATCAGTTGTTTTGGCCAAAGAAGGCCTTAAATCAGGAGAATAAGATCTCGTGACACAGGTACAAGAGTGGTGTAAACATGACTGACATAGGTATGCCTCACAAGAGTCAGTCAAGTGTCGTGTTTCACCGCAACTAGCACAAAGATTTAAGCATGCGTAAATGTAGTCTAAAGGAGGTACTGACCGTATAGACCAAATGGTTGCAATATGACTGTCAGAGTAACAAAATTTACGTTTATCATTGATATAAAGGATCATAAAAGTGGGTAGCGAGTCCCAATAATCTTGCCTGAATTTAATCCCTTCAAAGTGATTATGTGCGTTGCTTCCCTCGAGTGGAGCTTGAGTTTGAAAAGTGCCCAGACATAAATTAATTTGCCTTGAATGCTGATTATCATTGTCTGCCTCCGTTGATTGGTCATTGCTATTATGGAGACTGCCAAAATGAATATCTATAGTAATTGCATTGCCTTGAGTATCTGGGAAAACCTTGTTACCAAATAAGACCGGTTGATGTCGCCGGTGAGGAGAGTTTGCCGGCGGCGAGTGCTACGATGACCTCTCCGAGGAGGTATCAACCTTGTGAGAACTAGTGTCAAGAATACCAAAATTATCCAATTTTGATATAGATGATGGATCAAGGGTTGCATTATTATCAAAGAAAGTCAATTTGGATTGGACAACAATAGGTGTGCGAGCTGAGATCTCAGGACTATGTTGATCAGAATGCCAATAGGACTCTCCCCATGAATAATCATGGTGATCAGGGTGGAATAGATGAAAATGGCAGACAAAATTCGGCCAAATACGATCCTTAAGATGATATATGAAATGCCCCACTCTTTTAGATGCCACTGAGAAGTGGAACTTCCGATCACTTAAAAATTTAACTTGAAAGCCTGAAGAAGATCCCCCGAGACAACATTGTAGAGCAATACAAACTGAATCCTTCGTGAGAGGAAAAGAAGCCGAAGAAAAGTAGACCACCAAGAATAATTCCTTGGTTCCATTGGAAGGGGAGAAGTGAACCGTGGATCCAAAGCAATGACGCACCTGAGCCGCGACCGAAAGTCCCAGGTTGAAGTCCCAATGAAGAAGGCCGTCCATGGTAGGAAGGATCAGAGGGTGCCATTGGATAGGTGGAGGTGGAGGAGAGGCTCCATCACCATGGTTTACCAAGACTTCTTTATCAAATAATTTGTCAATTGATTGGTAGATGTTCCACTGGTGTCCTGTGCATTGATGGGGGTGCATCCTTGCACTCCTCTCGCTGCCAGCTCAAACGGCGGGCACGTGAGGTCAATGCAAGAGATGGGGGAGGGGAAAATGAGAGGAAAATGGCGAATAATATAAATACAAGAGATGAGAGTTTATGATAGTTACTTGGTAGGCTTGATGTAGAACCTCCCCGGCAACAGTGCCAGAAATTCTTCCTGCTACTTCTTGAGCTTGTGTTGGTTTTTCCCTTGAAGAGGAAAGGGTGATGCATCAAAGTAGAGATAAGTACTTCCCTTACTTAAGAACCAATGTATCAATCAAGTAGGAGGAACACACAAGTCTCCAATGATAGCACATGCACAAACAAACAAATACTTGCACCCAACGCGATAAAGGAGTTGTCAATCCCTTCACGGTTACTTGCAAGGGTGATATCTTATAGAGATAGGTATAAAAGATAAATAAAAGGGCAAAATAAAGTAAAGGTATATAAACTGTAGCAAGTTATTTTTTGGTTTTTGGTTTTATAGATCTGAAAATAATAAGATAAAAGATAGACTCTGGGGCCACAGTTTTCACTAGGGGCTTGTCTCTTGAAAGAACACATACGATGGGCGCCAACTGTCGTGGTTTCGTCACAGCAGATGTGCTAGTGAAAGGACTTAGGTGTGGAGCCATCGCAACTAGGTTAGATTGAAAGGGTTGAACGGGACAAAAGACACAAGGAGTTTACCCAGGTTCGGCTCCTCATGGTGGAGGTAAAAGGCTACTCCTGCTTCTAGTTGTATTGGTTGGGTTCCGATTACAAGGGAGCACATATGCTTGACCTAGTTCTCGATTGCTTGTTTTCTCTTTGTTAACCCGCCGCCGGGTCTCACCTTTATATACACATGTAGGGACCAGGCGGCTTACAAAGTCTTGGCCGGCTCACACACCATGACCGACTCAGTTTGTAACTAATCATGACCTTACAGGACAAGTTCACATGACGGTTCATAGGCCCTGGTTCTGGGCATTCTCCAGGCCTGCCTCCATGAGCCGTCGTCTTCATGTCTTGGGCCTCCTTGGACTTCTTCATACTGAATCGCCAACGGTATAACCCGGCCCCTCCTGGGAGGGTCATACCTTGGAGTTATATCCCCAACATTAGGTCCCAGGTTGACTTGAGCTTGTTCACGTCAATCTTCATGGTCTTAACTTGAACAGAACTATACTCCAATGTTAAACCTTATTCACACCGCTATAACCCGCCATAACGTAATACCAGTAAACCTTTGTAACCCGCCATGATGTCATGCGCATTGATTTCACACAAAACCGAGAATATCTTAACGGATCTTTATCTTTAATAGCCTTCCCAAAAAATCGCGGCACCCTTATTATTAATATAATCATTCCGTCTCCTCGATTTCCGTGCATACCATCTCATCACTTCCTTATAAATAGGGATAGGGGCCCTCCTTTTCACTTTTTACCCCTGCCTTTGCCTCTTCTTCCTCCTCGCGACTCTGCTGTGACCCGAGTTGCGCCACCGCCATCCTACTTCAGCAACGTCTACTCCGGGTGCTGCATAACTTGAATAGACAAGAAAAACACGGTGCACCTCTGATTTTCATCAGCATCAGTAAGTACTCACTTCTCCCCATAGAAGATCTGCATTAGGGTGTCAGCCGTTCGTCGGTGTTCTTCACCGTTCCTCCTAGTTCCCCTTTAGAACACATAGTTTGATTTGAAAACGACGCTGAGGTCGTGCAATAGTAGTTTTAGTATCATTTCTCAAATGCAAACGCCCCCTTCTGTTCAAGATTTGATCTTAGCTCGCGAGTTCTTCCACTACCTTAGCCTTAGGGTTAAGATTTATTCTTATTTTCTGAACTGCTGTAGATGCCAAATTATAATTAGAACTTGTAGAATCTATTTATCCAACACTTATCGAAATTTTTACTCCAATCCATATCTGTAGATATTGCCTCCGCTACAGCGGCTTAAATGAGAATCTATAACCCTCGAAACACCTACGAGCTTAACTATGAACTTTTTAAACCACCAGTACTTCTCTGCAGCTGATATTATCATTATGAATTTAACCGGCCAATATTTCCATCTTAGGCCTTTCGTAAAAAATGACTAAGACCGTCACTTCATGCGGTTGGGTTCCTTCAAACATCACGGAACAAATGCTTGATGAGTATGTTCAAACATGCGTCTTAGCAGCAAAAAACATCATCCACTAGCGTGTTCTAGGTCAGATGACGCTAGACCTCAGTCAGATAAACCGGGGCTTCTCACCGCTCGAGTCTAAATTCTTCCGCGACATACTGCACTTCTTTCAACTCCATCATCAAGACATCGGATCCAATTCCGTATCCAACATCTGCAATTTCCAAGTCTTTTGTGAAGTATGTCTTCAAGAGGAACCCAGTGTTGAGCTTTTCAGAGAATACTACTATTTAAACCGCCATACTGAATTCACTGACGGACCAAGCTTAGAACTTGGCGGAATCTCAATTCAAATATGAAGAGATGCTATCTTTCCTTCTGCCATACTTCCCAGTCACCCTAAAGACTGGAATCAGACTTGGTTCTACTGCCCAGACACGCGTCCTTCTGATGAGAATCCTCTGTCGGGTTTCCGCGACCACCGGCCACTACAAAAAAAAAGATACATCCATGACATTTTGGGCCGAACGAATTTTTTTCTGTCATACATATGACACTTCTATGACGATAATTGTGAAAAAACCCGGTATCATCATAGGTGTGGTGGGCTCCTACTTCTATGACAAAAAATCATGACAGAAAATGGGCTTTTCATCCTGGGCGGGCCGGAGACACAGCTGCATGACATTCGTTGGGCCGTCCATGACGGAAAAAACCATGGTAGAAGCGAGGGGGGGTGAATTTCTCGGAGTTGCCGGTTACGGTGGGAGGTCGGGGGCCGAGCGATGCACGTTTCTCTCGTACACGTACGCGCGTGTGTGCGAGGCGTTGGCTCTAACTGAACCCGAGCGAGGCATTGGGCTTTAACTGAACCCGAGCGATTGCACTGCAGGCTACGCGTTACTGAACCCGAGCAATCGATCGATGGTTGTTAACTGAACCCGATGGAGCGATTCCTTCGCTACTGCTGCTAACTGAAGCCGATCGATTGGATGAACAGTGAGTGTTACGGGGGGGTTTTGATGAACAGTGAGCGGTGGCGTTTCCTTTGGATGAACTGGACCCTGTGGTGTGGAGGGCTGGATGAACAGTAGACGGTGGGGGGGTGCGCGTGGAGGGGTGCTTGAACAGTAGCCGGTGGAGTAGCGCACGGTGGAGGCTGGATGAACAGGAGCCCGTGGAGGCTGGAGGAGGTCGACGGTAGCCCGTGGAGGCTGGAGGAGGTCGATGGTGGAGATGAACAATATCCCGTGGAGTCCCGTTTTGTGGTACTCCACACCCCTCCGGATGAACAGGACCCCCGTTTCGACCGTAGCGCTCCAACACAAGTCTGTTTCGTCCGTTTTGCGGTACGCCACACCCCTCCCAATCAACAAGACCCCCGTTTCGACCGTAGGAGGTCTGCTTCCTCCGTTTTGTGGTACGCCACACCCCTCATGATCAACAGGACCCCCGTTTCAACCGTAGGAGGTCCGTTTCTTCAGTTTTGCAGTATGCCACACCCCTCCCGATCAACAGGACCCCGTTCCGAATGTAGGAGGTCCGTTTCCTCCGTTATGCGGTACACCAGGCCTCGTTTCCATCGCCTGTTCCGTCCAATCCCTCTCGATGAACACGACCAAGCATTCCGTTCCAATGCAGCCGGTTGGCTCCCCATGAACACGACGACGACATTGTTTCTCCGTTCCGACCCAGCCATGTACGTATGCGCGAGTAGGTGTTCGAGACCCTGCCCGTATGTACGTATGTGGTCGTATTTTCTTTCTTGCACCCTCGCCGTTGTACATACGTGTACATGCTACGTGCGCGCCTCTACTACGACACATTCGCACCTCTACTACGACACGTGCACGCCTCTACATCGACCAGTATGTACGTACACGTTCGCGACCAGAATGACAACGCTACGTACGCTTCGACCTGGTGGGTCCCGACTGTCAGGCACTTCCTTCCCTACGAAGATGTAGCTGGTGGGTCCCAGCAGTCAGGGGGGTGAATCATTTTGTTTTTTTTCCCGAACGCACTTCCTTGCGTGCGAAGATGTAGCTGGTGGGTCCCAGCAGTCAGGGGGGGAGGGTGAATCGTTTTTTTTTGCCCGGACGCATTTCCTTGCGTGCGAAGATGTAGCTGGTGGGTCCCAGCAGTCAGGGGCGAATCGTTTTTTTGCCCGGATGCACTTCCTTGCGTGCGAAGGTGTAGCTGGTGGGTCCCAGCAGTCAGGGGGAACGTTTTTTTCGCGAAATATGGTGGCCTGTTCGGTGGGTCCCTGCTGTCAGGTGGAGGAATAATTATTTTGCGCGTAATAAGGAGGCACTTCCTTGCTGCGGCCGTGGACCCAGCTGTTAGCATCTCCACCACACCGCGTCGAGAGCACCAGGGCGGTGGACGATGGCGAGGCCTAGGAAGGGGACGGCGCGGAGCCGGGGAAGACACGGCAGTGGATGCCCACCCATAGAGGAGTACGAGGGTTCACTGGTTCACTGCGGTGTGAGGCTGCCGTCGCTGCAGAATAACAGGGGGTGTGGGTGAGTAGAGGCATGGCCTGGCCAGCAGTGGGAGTAGTAGGGGGCGGTGAGGCCTCCGCTGCATCATAGCCGGCCACGGGAGGCAGGAGCACGAGGCATGACCGGCGCTGGTTTGGGCGGCTGGAGCAAGAAGACCAGAGGTTGAAGAAGCACTACGGCCGTTGGATGGACATCGTACGGTCACTGGAGCTAGAATCATGCATATTGACTAAGTTGACAAAGCCCTCCGTCCCCATCAACTTAGTAGGCCCACAAGTCAGCCTGCCATTATACTGGGTCCCAGCTAACAGGGGGAGTTTTCATTTTTTTTGTGCGTAATAAGGAGGCACTTCCTTGCGTACGAAGATATAGTTGGTGGGTCCAAGGTGTCAGAGCCAGCCGTGGGGAGGAAGGAGCAGGCAGTCCCGCCGGCGCTTGTTTGAGTGGCTGGAGCAGGAAGAGCAGAGATTGAAGAAGCACGACGACCGTTGGATGGCCATCCAACAGTCACTGCTTGTGCGTCAACCTTTTTTTAGGAAAGCCTCAAATCTGTGGAAAACAGCATACAACCCATCTGCCATTATTTTTAATAATTTATAGCCCATTTGCTAATTCTTAAGGTCTTTTTTGGAGCCCATATTCTTTTTGTTAGCATTACAGCCCATATTGTGGCCACGGTTAAAAACTTATACGAAATTTTGCATATTTCGGTGTGGTCCGAACTATTTTTAATCCTGAAATTTCGACTCACATTCAAACTGATTTTAAAAATAAATGTGTATCAATATAAAATCCAACAAATTCTCCACGCATAAAAATTAATGTAATTTAAAACCTCGAAATGAAAAAAAAAGATATTTGAAACTAATTGCATGTTTGATGTGTTTTACAAATGTACAGCCCATTTCTCATTACTGATGGGCCATTTTCTCGGCCAGCCGAATGAAAGCTCTCCTCGTCTTGAAAGATTTGCAGCCCAACAGGCCTGACAAAGCGACTTACTTGGCAAATCACAAAAAAACTGGGCTGTGGCCGTGGACCCAGCTGTCAGCACCTCTACATACAGTACCCTTCTGATGGAATGTCATTGACCACATTGACCACACCACGCCGAGAGCACCAAGGTGGTGGACGGCGGCGAGACCTAGGAAGGGGACGGCGCGGAGCCGGAGAAGACGCGACAGTGGATGCCCACGCGGAGAGGAGTATGACGGTTCACTAGTTTGGCTGCGGTGTGAGGCTGCCGTCGCCGCAGGGCCTGGCTAGCGGTGGGAGTAGTAGGGGGCGATGAGGCCTCCATGACAGCACAGCCGGCCACTGGAGGCAGGAGCAGGCGGTCTCCCCGGCACTGGTTTGGGCGGCTGGTGCAAGAAGCGCAGCGATTGAAGAAGCAGCAGGACCGTTCGATTCAAATCCAACGGTTACTGCTGCTAGAATTGTTTGTTGGCTAAGTTGACAAGCCCTGTGTACGCGTCAACATAGTAGGCCCACAGGTCAGCCTCCCAACCGGTGTGCCCCAGATGTTATTGGGAGGAATCATTTTCTTCGCGTAATAAGGAGGCAGTTGATTGCGTGCGGCCAGGCCAGCGGCGGGAGTAGGGTGGGTCGGGGAAGCCTGCGCGGCATCACAGCGGGCCACAAGAGGAGGGAGCAGGCAGTCCCGCCGGCACTAATTTAGGCGGCTGGAGCAGGAAGATCAGAGATTGAAGAAGCACGTCGACCATTGGATGGACATCCAACAGTCACTGCTACTAGAATCGTGTGTTCACTGACAAAGCCTTGCGTAAACAAGTCAGCCTCGAAATCTGTGGCGTGTACAACCCATTTGCTATAGTTTTTATAATTTTTACTCATTTTCTAATTCATATGGAATTTATTGTAGCCCGTTTTCCATTTTTAGAATTGCCGGCCATTTTCTGTTTAGTACCAGGGTCACAAAATTAACTAAATATGTGGGAAATTTTGAAAATTCACAAATTCTTGCTGGGGAACGAAATGTTCTTAATCCAAAAATTAATAGCCATACTAAAACAAATTTAAAAATAAATTAGTACTATGTCATGTTAAATCCAATGAAATACGTATAAGATATCAGTGAAGAACAAAATTCAAAAAAAAAAAACTAATATCCCATTTGCTATAAATTTTTTTGTAATTTTCAACCCCTTTTGATATTACTTTTAACAGACATTGACCATACTCTTTGGTCAGGGCGGAATGCATCCCTCCTCGTCTTGGAAGGTTTGCAGCCCAGTAATTCGGAGAAAACAAATAGGCCTAGCTTGGGTATTCTTCAAAAATAAATACTGGGCTACCTATTTTCCCAAAGAACTGGTGCATGAGCATTTAGCTTTATTTATATATTTACTTATTTATGTTTAGGGGACCATGAGCATGTACCTGGGCCGGATTCATGTGAGAGCCTCCCTTCCAGTTAATTATGGGCTTCTCTATTTGGTCTTCATTAGTGGGCTGCATGTTATCAACAAGTGGAAAATGTGTTCCGTACGAAAAATAGTATGAGCTATGTATGGTACTGGGCACTAAAGGATCGAACGGTGCAACGACTTCCAAAACATTGTGTTTGTCATTCTAACAACACATTTATTCAACCAACAGACGAAATATACTACTGATTGTACATTGAAAATGGTAGCCGCAGTAACCAGGGTTGGGGGTGCAACGGAAGCAGTAAGCAGGCCAGAAGAGTGAAGACGCAGCTCTCTCTTCCAAACCAAACATCAGCCATCATTACAAAATGGATACCAAAAAAGAACAAGTGTCTGCATCAAACTTAATAAAGATCCTACTACACCAAGTGTACGCATCAAACTAACTGGCTCAGTTAGATGTTACTATTTATTAAGATGTGGAGATTGGCTGACGGCTTGAACCAGATGGGTGCCTGATGGGGGAAACTCGAGCCAACAGGTCGAAGTCTGATACTTGCGACCCTCTCTCCTACTTTGGGCTGTAGAGCGTGGCGGCACATATCAGGCTATGGTGCATGCAGAGATGCATGGTACGTTGTGTACACAGAGTTTTGCCTGATGAACGAAACCGCACTGCCATCATGATCCTTGTCGTCGGTTATCTCCTGGTTAATCGGATAATTCAGTCCGACAAACAGAGAGCGTGTACCAAGGCTACTTACCAGCCTCCAGTCAAATATTCCTGAAGGCCCAGAGAAGTTGGGATCCTGCTCAAAGACCTTGCAGTGAATGTGATTGTATTCCACGAAACAACATGTTCGGTACGTGCGAATGATCATCAATCTTTCACCGTCGTCTGATCGAGCCAGGAACCACCTGCAACTGCCATGCCGCTTTTCTTTGAAAGGTTCTGGGATTAGGAAGGGTAGGGACACCAGGCGGCCTACAACATCATATCAAGTTGGAGTCAAATAAAAAAGGGCTCTTGATTTAGTCAATCTTAAGAACAGCATGTTATGAGCATGAATATTTTTTCGGTAAATGTTGACAGTAATATAAGCAAGCCATCATGATATCATAGGAAAGTAACATACTGCTGTAACAGCCATTTGTAACGATGACTGGAGTAGGCCAGCAATACGTCCAGCCATAGAAGGAGTCGACAGCGTAAATGAAGCCCTTGTGTTCAATGGCATTAGAGAACCATGGAGGATGTATGATCCTGCAATGGACGTGCAGATTTATCCACTTACCGTAGTGACCTATCAGATCGGCAAAACCGCGGTTGAAGAACACAATTAGCTTGAAATCTTTATAATTCGCATATCTTGTGGGCACTTGGCAGATTACAACCTTGAGCAAATCAAACTTGGTATCATGTTGGCTACTGTAAGATTCCAAGTATTCTGGGCCACGGTGCCAAAGCAGTGCAATGTTAATCGAAGGAAGGGGGATCAATCGCCGGGTGTAGACCTCCACGAGCATCCAGCTACTGCGACCGTCGACGAGCACCATCCAAGACGTGTTCATGCCGACCCAGTACATACCGTTAATGTAGCTGAGGCTGACGGGGATCGGATCGCAGTGAACGGGGTTGATGCTCGCCACCCTACGATCGTTATGCTGCGTGACACGCCATTTCTGAAGATCCGGAGGCATCAGCAAGCAAGGAGCTGGCTTAAAAAGCTCCGGCCTAAGGGCTTTGAGTAAACGGTACAGCCCCGACGAGCACGCGGCGAGCGGCATGGTACTGAGATTGTCCACACGCGAAACAATGAGCTTGATTACCTCTGTGGGAAGCGAATTCCAACCACTCTTTCGGCGGACGCTGCTCGGTTCTGCCATTGTTAGTGCTTTGGTTTCGGAAGAGGGGGAGGCGCCTTAGCAGGGATGGAAGCTTGGACGAGATTATGTGCGGACAAAGATGGAGAAGCGAATATGTGCTCCGGGAAGTGGACAGGTGATGATGACTACAGCACACCGCTTGACTTACGAGACACATACCAGCAGCGTAGGGTCATATCGATGCCAGACAACTTGCTTGAGTGATCACAGTACTGGTACTCCCTACAGTACCTACTGCAGTACTATGCCCTAGCTTGCTAGAGTAGAGTAGTAGAGTAGGACTCTACTCTACTACTAGCACCGGAGGAGTAGTATATTCTAATCTAAAATAGTTACAAACTTCAATGCCCGATCGTGGAACGACTACGAACCATGCTCAAAGACCGTCTCTACATGCTGTTTGGACTTATATGCAAAAAAATAGCAAGATGCCCGTGCATTGCATGGCTCACCATCATCACCAACTTGGTTTTTTCTCTACTCCTACTCCTATAAAAGACTTAGTTGGTGATGGTGGAGGCGAGGAGGCGTGTTCAGCCGGGCATGCAGCGGACGGCGCAACACTATTCGATTTGTTATAAAAAAGAGTAGTAGAGATAGAGACATAGGGAGGAGCACGAGGTTGTGGGAGATAAGGATGAACGAGGCAAGGCCTTATCTTTAAATGTGGAGAGAGGTGCGGGTATCTTTTGTAAAATTGTCATAGTTGGCTTTCCATCCGTCAGATATAGATCGGACGGTCTATATTACAAGATGGCAGGCATACCATCATCACCAACTCGGTTTTCTATAAGAGTAGATATATATATATATATATATATATATATATATATAGAGAGAGAGAGAGACTAGGGAGTACTAGTAAGGACACCATCTACTGCTTCGTGTGCTACTCCTGTGCTCCATTCGGCGGCCGCAACGTCCCCTACAGCCACTCCCTCCTGCGCTCCATTCGGCGAGCGCTGTTGAAATCTGGGGAGCGCACTCTCGCGACTGCTGGTAGCCACAACTTCACCGACGACGACTTCTTCCCCGACCTCGGCAACCTCTTCCTCAACAACATGGGCGACAACCTCAACGCCAGTGGTGCTGCTCCCGTTGCACCGTATGTGTTTCTGTCCTTCCTGTTCGAAATCGTGGTAGAATTCATGTTTCTACTTTGTATCCTACTACTATGCTAGTCCAGATGATTAGTTTCATCTTTGTTATAGCCGTCATGATTTATTTTGTGCTTATTCCGATTAAATCTCGTAGTAACTTGCTCATATATTCAACTGGCACAACGTCCCCTATAGCCACTCCCGTTTCATGGATGGCCTGGTCGATGCCTCCAAGGAGCCCTTCATCCACTGCTATGAGTGCCCGATGCCGTTTTGTGGCTCGTCGGCGAACATGGTGCATCACCTCGCGGATGCGTGCAGCGGTCACTGCTGGCCCTTGGCGGAGAACATCAAGTACGACACGTGCTACCGGTTCACCATGACGGAGTCGCTGGAGGATCACCTTCGCCTGCTAGTCTCGGAGGAGGACGGCAGCATCTTCCTCTTGATCGTGGGCACCGGCGAGGCCCGCGCAGGCCGCCGCCCCGTCTATGTAATGTGCGTCAGGGGCGTCGCCGCTGATGCTGACACTGACACGAGGCAGATGTACGGGTGCGTGGTCAATCTTACTACCCCTCCGGGTCACGTGGGCAGCGACACCGGCCTCATCGGACAGACTTAGACTCTGGGGAGCTGGGACTATCCCGCCAATGTGGACTTGGAAAACCCATGGCATCTGTTCCATCCTTTACCCGTCGACTCGGTGCACGGGGACTCCAAGGAGGTTCACCTGGAATTACGCATTATCAAGTGCACCTAGAAAACATGTAGTGTGTGTGTGGGCGCTTATGGCCCGTGTCTTAGCCGCTTTTGATTCTGTAAGCTTGTCGTTAAACTTGAGTGGCTTTCACCGCAGTCCTTCCTTTGAACTACTCCTCTCAGTGAGCTGATGTAAGACACTTTGGGTTTCATTTGATAATGGAACCGGGGAGGAGCCTCCTTGTTCTTCAAAAAAATATGCATTATCAAGTTAAATGTTGATCATTAGTCTTCGCTCAATGTAATCCGCTGTCTAAGCAAGTGGAGACTTCCATGCATGATCTTGCTCTATTGGAGTATCGCGCATGAATAAAAGTGTATCCATTTATGGTTTAGTCTAGAATCTTCCAAGTATGAATTTTTACTACAGTACTGGTGAAAGACTTACGATGAACCATTTCTTACATCTCCTCTGCCCCCTTGCAAGTCATCCTGATTTAATCCCTCCGTCTAGGTGTATAAGGGCATGGTTAATATTACCTAATAGTATAGCCAACCATTGACTATAAGAAAGTGCCATGTCATATGTAGCCAACATGTATAACAATTGATTCTCCAAAACTAATTCTTAAAGATCATTTCTTGCAAAGCACAATAAGTGTTATTTCTTCCCAAGTTTTTGATGCAGGTTGAATAGTTGAACGCTTTTGTTTGCAAAAGATACCTTTTATCTATTTCACCCGGATGTTTGTGAGCTCTAGAGATGAGATAATATCCGAAGAAACCTATCGATACCCGTTACATATGAGATGACCCCCACATCCTTTGTCAAAATAAACAACTCCCCAATCAATGCATTTCACTCTTCGGTGCAACGCACGGGCACCTTACTACTATAGATTAGTACAAACAAAAATTGAACTAACATTATATATAGTACGATAAATACCAATGCATGTCACCTAAAATTATATCATTCAAAACTATGTTCAAATATGAATCCAACGATATAGTTTTTGTTGACATGCACTAACATTTTGTCAGTTAAATCTTCAGTCAAATTCAATGGGGGACTAATAAACCACGACCGATGTAGTACAAGTGTAGAGGGCGGCGCTACATGGGAGTCTCACCTCTCACCCCACTCGTGGCGTGGCAGTAAAGCCGTCATATCACAAAACCCAACCACTCCCAGTAATAAATGTCCTGGTAAAATAAACGGACAAGCAACCATCACATCCCTCCGTCTTTTCTGCATTTCATCTCTCTGCATTTACTTTTTTCGGTTCATCTCCCACACTCGATCCCTATCTACTACTCCTAGGGCCAGTTCTTTTGGCGGCTTCCCCAGCTTTTCCCACAAGACTAGTCACAGTGGAGAGTAACAATAAGGCGCCTCACTCATTTATTTGGGCTTCTAAACTACTACTCCGTCCTGGTTTATTCCTCACCATTGTAATTTGTGCTAAATTTTTACCAAAGATTTAACTGATAAAATGTTACTCAAAACACTTAGGCGCGGTGCATTAACTTCTACTTCGTTTCTTGTTTCTTGACATATCAACCAATAAGAGATAAAGAGTGTGCATGCTTTTAATGACTTGAGATATCAAACACGACATGCAGTGGTTAGTTCATTGCATGCTATACTATTAATTAGCGAATAAACATTAACGTTTCTCATTTTCTCCTCCTCCTTGGTCACAGTGCACAGCCTAAGATGACTTACTCACCTAGATGGATTGAGTAGTGCATGTGACATGCACTAACATTTCATTAGTTAAATTTATGATCAAAATTTGACACAGATTACAATGGGGACCAATAAACCAGGACGGAGGTAGTAGTTATGGGATTACTAATCTAGAAGCCTAAAAGAACTGGCCCCTGGTACTCCTACTAGTAGTAGTACTCAAGCTGGAATTCCAATTGCACGGCACAACTTGTTAGGCAAAAAACTCGATACAGGGTGTAGGAAGCGGTTTGGGAATTTGCATGCCTTTCCAACCAGTGAGATACTCCGTACAAAGTACGCAGAGAAATAACCACAAAGAAGGAATCTAAAAGTAAACAATCAAATGAGCATTTTTGCATTTGTTTTGCATTGAATCGTTTCACAAGCTTGACTAGTGCTGTTTTTTCTACTTTTACAAAAACCGCATCGTAATGTTAAAATGTGCATTTGCACGTACATAAGTAATAGTAGTACTCCCCCGTCTAGGTGTACAAGTCTTCCCTCCTTCTTGGTCACCGTGCACAACCAAAGATGACTTATTGACCTGGACGGAGGGAGTAGCACAGTCTGCAAGCATATATCGAGAGAGACGTGTAGTCCAATAGTATATAGTAAAGTTTGTGCTACATGCACGTACTTGCAAAATGTGTAATAATACACAACGTTTCCAAACTTTCCCTTTTACATACTTAATTAAGGACGCTAAAAATTCCTGAATGTTCGGGATTTATCATTTGCGTCCCAAAACTAATGAGATCGCCCTACGAAACAAAAATTATACTCCACCTAAAAGCCACGGCGCTCGCAGGAGCACTTGCGGTGCGCGGCCGTTTCCCAGCGCGCCGACACAACGCCTCTTCCTCAGCCTCGCAACTTGCGAGGTGTTGAATGGCGTCTTGCCGGCGGGCGAGCGCGATCTCACCGGTGTGGTGATCCGGCTCCAACAGGTACTCCTCCTGGATGGAAGCGTGCACCCGGTCCACATACCGCAAAGCGTAGATGAGGTGCTTGGGCCCGACTACACTCAGGGCGTCGGCATGGGCGTCCCCCACCACCCTCACGGCCCTCGCACGAGCCTTCTGCCAAAGAACCAATTGCTTGACTCTCTCGGGCGCGACATAGATCTCCCAGAAAGCTTGTTGCGCGGTGCGCTTCTCTTCCTCCGCCTTATTCTCCGCCTCTATTTTGGCGCGCTCTGCTGGAGGCAAAGCCTCCCACAAGGCGACATCCATTTCTTTCCAAAGCTCCTCAAGGCTGGGGGGCTCGGCAGGCGGCGCGGCGTTCTCCTTGTAGCGGGGAGCCGATGCGTCGTCCGACGCGCGTGCTGGCGAGATTGGGAACGCCGACGCGTCCACCTCGACGCGTCACGGCGAGGAGCGGAATGCCGACGCGTCCTCCTCGACTAGTGGCGGCGAGGAGCGGATCACCGACGTGTCCTCCTCGACTAGTGGCAGCGAGGAGCGGAACGCTGACGCGTCCTCCTCGACTAGTGGCGGTGAGGAACGGAATGGCGACACGTGATCGTCCACGTGGTGCAGCGAGGGGCTCCTAGGGCTTGGGAGGGGCGCTGCCATGGTGGTCGACATGAGAGGAAGGGGGAGGAGATAGCGATGAACGTGAACATGAGGGGGAGGAGATAGTGATGTCGTGGGAGGCGCAGCATTTATAGCGAGCAATGGCACACCTACGTAAGATATGGACTGAACTGCACTGACTTAACTGCAGGTCCAGTTGCGTCACTGACATGTGGGCCAGTAAACTGCTGGGCCCGTATGTCAGTGACCCAATGCACCTGAAGTTAAGTGAAAGCTACGTGGGCATATTTGTTGGAGTAAATTACGGGGGAGCGAAGGGGTGGAAATATTGCTGGTCACTACGGATTGGACGAGCGTGGGTGGAGGAGAGTCGTGCATGCAGATTTTTTCACATGGGGTGGATTGGTGGGACCGCCGGAGGGAGAAGGAGAGTTTGGCAGGCATATTGTTTCCACACATGGAGAGGAAAAGATTTGGAGACGAACGGGCTTCCTGCAGGTATGGGGAACAATGCATAATAAGTCATCTTGCATGCCGGGCTAGGTATAGTCTCAGGTCATTAAAAACATACATTCCCCACACATGTTCATATTTCAAGGTGCACTAAATTCTTGCATGCGATGATTAAGGCTGGCCATAATGGTGGTATCTTAGCTGGTATCATGCACACGGGAATAGCAAACATGCTGATGTGGCAAAGAATTAAAGAAGAGAGGGGGGTTAGAGTAACTAGTGTTCATGCATGCATTGGTAAACACATTTTTTTGTGAAGAACGACATCATTAGTTGAGTACTTTTGCAGACTTCAAAAACTATTCCACCGCCTGTACTATCTTGCTAAGAGTAGTTGAAATTTTTGAGTCGAGCCCTTTAAACTAGAAGGGAGGTAGTGGTACTCTAATAGCTAGGTGTGTAAGTCATCTTACGAAAACCAAATAATCCCAAAACACGTAGGCGCGGTGCATTAACTTTTACCTCGTTTCTTGTTTCTTGACATATCAACCAATAAGAGATGAGGGTGTGCATGATTTTAATGACTTGAGACTATCAAACATGACATGCAGTGGTTAGTTCATTGCATGCAATACTATTTAATTATCAAATAAACATTAATGTCTCTCGTTTTCCCCTCCTCCTTGGTCACGGTGCACAGCCTAAGATCACTTACTCACCTAGACGGAGGGAGTATCAACATTCACAATGTCAAATCAATATTTTTACACTCATTATAAAACGTAGTTCTTATACTCATTATAATCAGTATTGTAGATATTGATATTTTTAGTATAAATTTGGTTGTGGGATTTCATTAATGCCTATCAAAGCGTGGAGGAAGCGGAGCTTAGGGCTTGCATTGCCGGTCTCAACATAGGTATTTCTCTTCATAATCCTGTAATTTTAGAGACTGATTGTGCTTTTGTGGTAGCATTTCTTGCATCGGGGGACTATGACAGGTCTGATATGCGTGACCTGAATATGAAAGCGTTGAGCATCTCGAAGTTGATCAACAATCTTCAATTGTCAAAGATTAGCCGTTTGGCCAATAAGGTGGCAGACTTAATCGCTATGTATAGCTTTGACAATAGATTAGATGGTATTCTTGTAAATAGCGTACCGCCCTGTGTGGTGAATATTGTATCGAATGAGTGTACTGGTGTGGCTGGTTAATTAATATAAGGTGGTGTTCAAAAAAAGTATATATTTGGTCAAACACTTTGCAAACGGTTGCCGGGAGTAAAAAGGACCAGAGGGAGTATCATGCATGCGGAGTAGGCAAAAAAATTGCTCATTTATAGCCGGTCGAAGTCTCAAAGGGCGCGACCGCGTGAGGGAGGCGAAGGTCGTGGGAAGCGCGACAGTTGACAGAACTAAGTGAAGTTACATCCACACGCCGGCATGGCGTGCAAAAAGGCAGAAGCTATACCGTCAGGCCTACGATCTGGGTCTAGTAGACATGACATCTAGTGGGTCCCGCATAGTTCTCGAGAACTTTTTGGGGTCTTGCAGCCGTTTATCCACCGGGCAAGCCAGCAACCCCACGCCGTTCGCACGCCCTACTCATCCCCGTCTTCTACCTCACAACAGTTCGCTCCCAGTCATCCCATCCTTTCACATTAGTTCGCTCCTAGTTTTTGCGGGGTACAACAGTTCAACTTCTCCTAACCCTCCTCCAAAATCCATGGCCTCCCAAATCTCCATTGTCGCCGCTGAGTACCAGGTTAGAGCCATCACCGGCGATCAGTTCATCATCATCTACACACGTGGATCTGCGACGGTGAAAGCATGGCTTGCTCGCTTCCTACGCATGTTCAATAGTTCAATGGATGAGTGGGTCGCTGGGCTAGATGTTGAGTACATCACAGTACTGGGACAAGAGAAGGGTCTAAAGGACGAAGAGAGGAAGAAGCCCGCCGTGATCTAGGTTTGCGTACATAACGTTTGCTTGGTCTACCACATATGCCATGCCGACGTTGAGTGCCAGGATTTTAAGAACTTCCTCAAGGACAAAAGAGTGAAATTCGTTAGTGTAGGCTTTAAGAACGACAGGGCTGTCCTACGTCGGATAGGTCTCGTTGTAGGCTAGCCCTTCGATCTCCAGAAGGAAAGCCTGGTGTCCTCCTCTCAACCTTCAATGCTGACCCTGGCAGCAGCCATGATTGATCCTTCGTACGCTAAACTGAAGAAACCTCATCACGAGTTTCATTATGCATGGGAGTCGAAGACATTAGATGAAGATCACATCCTGTACGCAGCAATGGATGCCTACCTTTGTTTAAATATCTACATGGGTTGGATGAAGAAGTAGAGCCTAGTGTCCGGTTCAAGCAAAGAAGCGTCGACAAAGAGGAAGAGGAAGAGGGATGATGACGAAGTCGAGGACGTGGAATCGGACTCCGAGTAGGTGGCAGTGCCGTCGCTCATGCTAGTTCTACTGCAGTGTCAAGTGGACTAGTTGCTTAGTTTATTTTCAAGCGTGTGTTGTGCTGAGGCCCCAGCAGAACTATGTTTATGTTCTTTCTCGTTATTTGAACTCATTAGTATGTAGAGTAGTACTAGTGCTATGTCTTACTACTGTTCTTCTCGCAGTTGGTACTACTGCTCGTATCTTCGTCATCCTACTGTACTTAATATGTTCGTACTAGTAGTAAAATTTGGGTCAGTCGATTTGTGAAAGAAGTTCGACGAAGCGAAGGAAGAAGATGGTAGAAGAGGTGGAAGAGGCCCTTCTAGCCATCCGTGTTGCATCAAATGTCTCACATGAGTCGACTGAACCAAATTGCTCCTTCAGATTGCAAGATCCACGTGGCATTCAAGGTCTCGAAGGTAGATTCTGCATCCGCACCCAGTTTGCGGGCTCGACGTGCGCGCGACTGGCTTCCGCCGCGACAGCCACCATGCGTGCCTCCTCCACACGGGCGGAGACAACAATGACACGCTAGTTCCTCCTCGCCGGCGTGCTGGAGCACGCGCTCGTCCTCCTCTTCGTATGCTGCGTGCATAGACGCGGCTCCACCAGCTGCTCGCGTGCTTGGCAGTGCGGTGGCATGGCGAGGAGGGACTGCAGATGACATGAGCAGGCGAGCCTTCGTCTTCATGGCACAGGGATGGCGGCGACACGGTGGTGATGGGCGAGAAATTGTTGGCCAGACCAGGCGGGCGCCGGCATGCGCAACGGCGGCGCCGACATATTGATGAGTGCGCGTATGGGAGCTTACTTTAGTTTTATATAAGGTTGGTCAAACTTAAAAGAAAACCGTACTAGTACACGTAAATATTAGACTTAGGCAGCGCTTTTATTAAAAAAATTGAAGTTAGTACCACAGCCACGATACGGAATCCTGTGCAAGCGCGTGAACCGTGGCCGCGCGGTCGATCGAACAGTGCGTCACCGTGTCGCGCTCGAAGGACATCCACCAAACCTTTTTGTGTGTGTGAAAACAATCCTCGAATATTACTCAACTTTTTTTCCTGGGAAAGTTCTTGACGCTGCAATATTTCCATATATTTGAATTTAGCTCCAGTTTGTGTTTATTTGGATTTGGACGTTTTAGGTGTGCCCTAGTTTTTTTAATACTTATTTTGTGTGTGTGACTGAGAGAACGTGTGTATGTGTCCATATGTGTGTTGTGGCGGAAGGGCAATGTGGAGACGGTGTGCGTGTGATACAGACATAGAGAGGTGTGAATGTGCAAATGATCATGAATGAGTGAGACATAGACAGATGCCGATACGTTGTGTATACATGAGAGAACGGTCTTCTAGTTTACTTGTGTGTGTGAGAGAGAGAGAGAGAGAGAGGAGCATCCGTAACACAACAACCATCTCTCTCGATTCGTCCGTCCCTCGCATGATCACATGCAACACATGCATCAACGCGCACATTTTGATACCCTCACTTGGCCCCTGCTTATCTCAAGGCCCGCACAATCTCTTCGTGAATACCCATTTCTCTCCTTATGTTTGTTTTCGCTCAATATCTGACACACACACAAACACACACACATGCGCACGCGCGCCAACACACACACACACACACACACAAGCAGCACAACACACACACACACTCCCCCGAGCACACAATTCATCCCCATCCAAGGTTATACAGCGACCACTCTCGCTTGTGCTTCTTTGCACCCCAACATGCACAGCACCTCAATCTTCAAAGAGGGCATCAAGCAGATCGAAGACGGCGACCACACCGCACTAGAGAATGCGAGGTCATTTGGAAGCAGGGTGATGTGACGATGGCTGACTGACTCCTCCCCCCACCCTCTCTCTCTCTTGCACAAAATTACCAATCCCTCTCTCCCCGCACAAAATTGTCAATCCCTCAACCAATGAGATCCTTCCCCTCTCGTCATATTTTTCCAGCTCTCTCATCAAACATGTTGTCTCTTCTCCTTCCACGTATACAGAATCCAGATGTACACGCATCTCACGTATATTACATGTCTCCATCTTTCTCACAGACCTAACTTCTTCCTCTCTCTTTCTCTTTCTCTCTCTCTCTCTCTGTCTCGTTAGGTTTGTCTCCAACTCTCTTGTCCACATACATACAATCTTTCCCACCCTATCTGCTCCATATTCAAAAGCTCTCTCTGCACGTTTCATTCACACAATGGGATATGTCAAAATGTTGCTTCTATAATGGCTGATGTAGAGTTTTGGTTGTTTTTGTTGCATCCTACAAAGTAATAACTATGAAATGCATTTAGATTCTCATTTGACTGGGATTATGTGAGTTTGAGCATGTTGTGAAGTACTATAGACCTTGTATACATCTTGGGATTCGACAATGATTGTAACTATTGAATCGTATAGACCATTACATTCGAAGTCAATAGCCTGATATATTTAAGTCACAATTTCAACAAATGATTAGTTCACTACAAACTAAGAAAACAAATGTGTACTCCCTCCATTTTTATTTAAGTCCGCGTATTAGCATTGGTCAAAGTCAAGTTTTGTAAACTCTCGGAAAGCTTATAACAAAAAATATTAACATATACAATAACAAATAAATACCATTAGATTCATTATTGAATGTACTTCCACATTGTACATATTTGTTATGGTAAATGTTTATATTTTTATATAAACTTGGTCAAACTTTAGGAAGTTTGACTTCGGTCAAACCTAATATGCAGAGTTTACTACTACTACTCGCTAGTTGCTTAGCCGAATCACTCAACACGCCACACGGGGAGTCCAGTGTCACAAAATTTTGAGGTCGGCGGGAAAATCTCCCACAACCCTGATTCGAGCAGTGGGAAGTTACCATCATAGCCTTCGGAACAGGCCTACGGACGACGCTTGGTAGGGGGCTGTTTCCGTAACTTCAGGTTCACCCTACCCAGCCAGCCCCTCCCCGGCACCCAGAGTAGTACACCTGAATACTCCCCATTTTCTATCCCCACCGCAAAATGGACTTCTCCATGGCACCACAGCCTTCGTGCTCCTCCCCTTTACATCGGCGCACTCGTCCACCGCAGCGCATCTGCCTCATCGACGACCTCGTACGCCGCACAGGAGCCGGTCCACCGTCATCGTCGTAGACGGAGCCTCTTCCCCGGCATCGTCTTCCACGGTTTCGGATCTGCTTCCTGGAAGCCGACGCCAAGCACAGAAGTACCACCGTCATGGACAATGAACTGACTCCAGTTGCCGACCATGACTCACAAAGGCCGCCGCGACCATCATTCTCCTCCTCGATTGGTAATGTGTGTATAGAATCACTTAGCAGTACATGTGTAGTTCCAATTTTGTTCATACCTACCCTTCAATTTTCCTGGGTGCTATTGTTCCCGTAAAAGTAATTGGTTATAGCCTCCATTGTCTAACAGAATATCAGCTTGTAATTGTGCGTCGCTCCTGTATCGCGTTGTGCTTGGGTAGGTTTTTCATCTGCAACCAGTAGTGTGGCAAATGATGGAAAGGTTTTTAGAACTAGCAAGATGCCCATGCGTTGCACGCATCAAGATGCGTTTGTGTGAGTAGTTTATCTTGTGGGAGAAAAGGATGAACGAGGCAAGGCCTTATTTGCAAATCTGGAGAGGGGTATGGGTATCTTTTTGCAAAATTCCCATTTGTTTCCTTCCTATCTGTCAGATATAAATAAGACGGCCTATATTGCAAGAAAAAAAGTATAGAGAAAAAAAGTAGACAGTAAAGGAAGTAGAGATAAATGTTAAATATTAAATATAAAATAAATATAACCGTAGAGAAGAGAGTAGAGATAGCAGAGACGTCAGGAAAGGATCGCGCACGCCCGGGAAAAAGCGGCCGGGCATGTGCTAGTTTTGGCATGCATCATCCGGCGCGCTTTACAAAATCCAACACCCTCCCACCGCTCTGTGCCTTGCCACCGCTCTGTGCCTCCCCAGTGCTCTCTCCCCACTCTTTTTCGCCTCGCCGCCTCCGCTCCACCATGCCGCCGTGTCGCCGGGAAACATGGGGATACCGCGGCGTCCGCGCGCGCCCCTCCAGTGGCTTCTCCGCCAAGATACGGTTCCGCGGGATGCGCCTCTGCCTCGGCAATTTCGACACTGCCAACGACGCCACCCGCGCGTACGACGCGGCGGCATGGTGCCTCCGGTGGCCTCATAGAACATTGAACTTCCCCAACGTGCTGACATGGGAGTGGGCGCAGGAGCTCGCGTCTCTGCCACGGCTTAGCACCGACGAGAATCGTCGCAACAACCGGAGGTGGGAGCACCATCTCGGCATCGCCGAGATGGACGAGGAAGCCATTGCGCTGTTGCGCCAACACTTCCCGCAGGACATCATCAATGAGCGCGAGTTCTATGTGCAAAGGAGGGCGGAGAGGGATAAGAGGAGGGCGGAGCGAGCCGCCTATCGCGAGGACAAGCGTAGGCGAAAAGAGGACGCTCAATTCAACATGAGGCTAGGAGCAGTGTCGCCCTGGGAATCCGACGATGATCGGTATCTTCACGCCTATAGTCAGACGTCGGAGGAGGACATCACCGGGGAGGAGTCGGACGACGAGGAGTAGTTGAATTATCTTTTTTTATCTATCTATGCTGAGAACTATCCTCTACTCTCTAGTATCTACTTCTCGATCTCAGCACTGCAAACGCTTTTTTAAAGTGCAGCGCGTCGTGATTCTGTTGGAGATGCTCTAACATGGAAGACGAGTGCTGTAATGTTGCCCACAAGATGCGCGAGTATTACTAGTAGTATTTTTCTTGCCATGTTGAGATTTTAAAACCACGATTGTGAACATGCAGAGGAGCAATGAAGACCAAACATGGGATATTCGGGACATCTTCAAGGAGCGTGGCAAGTTAAAGAGGAGCTGCACCGAACCTGTAAAACGAGCTTTGGTAAGTAACACCCTTTCAATTACTTTCGTTTAGCCTCGTGTTCTTCGATGTGTATATGTTGTAGTTTTTGTTTCTCTTAAGCGTGGTGTTCTTTGATGTGTAATAAGGATAGTCTTTATCATCCTAATGCTTTCGTTTTTAACTTGATGTAGGAAGTGGGTGTTCTCACCTTGTAGTCTGTTTTTATATTTCTTTTCCTTTTGAATTCACATCTCCGAGTTTTGTTTATCTGGCTTCTACTAAATGGATCTAGGTTTCTCTGAGTATTGATCTAAAAAAGAAGTAACTTCATGTCAGGATGCAGTTCATGCGAGGAGGGAAGTATGGTTAACCTCGAGATCATGTTTCCAAAATGAGGCTAGCTTACACACAAGGTGCCAGTTCCCTAATGATGCTGGATTAGACACAAGGTGCAAATTCCCAGATGATGCTGGATTACACACAAGCCAGGTGGAGATGTCAGCTGTTCGTGTCCTCGTGGCATTAGTAAAGGCTGAAAGAAAGCGTGCAGCAGCCCTTCAGAATGTAGCTGAGTTCCTGAAGAAGCGAAAAGAGCAATCAGATGCTCTCTTCACCCAAGCCAAAGAAGAAGCCAGAAATAAGCTAGCAGAGGTAGAGCAGGCTAGGCGTCCCCTGCTATCTAAAACTGTTGTCAATACAAAATTTCCTTCATAATAGCTAGGTTCAAATGTTTATCCAGTCAGCATGCCTGTTGTGATGTCTGTGCATCTACTGATGTGGCACAAAATGTTTTTTGGGTCATGTAATAACATCAATTACTTTCCAAACAATAACAGACGAAGCATTGGACATGGTATAGTTCACGCGCAAGCCCGACATTCCAAGTTCAACTTCCACATCAAACTCATGTTCATAGATATCTGCGCATTCATACATAATGTCCACAACCATGATTCACTTCAAAGCCAAAAAAATGTGAGGAGAGTTATAAATAAAGAAAAACCTCTACTAGTTCCTGCTACGAGTGCGAGCACAACAAGTCAAGACCATGCGTAAGTTAATTATATTTTAGTCATTTTTTCTGTTCTAAAATGCCCACCGGCTCGCGGAAGGACGTGTTGCCGGCACACGCGCGGATTCAATGAAGGCGTGCGGGGCAGTCTTAAGCTGGTTGCACGCGGCAAGGAGGCATGCTCAGCCGGACATGTAGCGAGTGCAACCCTCTTGGCCGGCGCGCCGGTTCAATGCCTGAGCTATGAGAGGTCGCGTCCGTGTCAGAGCAATCACTCACTCCAGTCCTTTTTTGTTTGGGTATAACAAAATCTCGTTTTCCATTCACATTTCACAAGTAAAATTCGTGGACAAACTTTGACCCAAAGTACGATGGGGACTAGTAAACCAGAATGGAGGTAGTAGTTTTTCAATCAAAGAAGGGTTTCCCCTTCCGATTACTAAAAACCAACATCTAAATCTAAACCATAGTATTTGCTCTAGAACTACCAGGTTCAACATCTCGCAACATAAACCCATACAACCATACGCCAAGGAGGTACGTAGTACTATGAATTCCATTTTCGCTCCATACCAATCGTTCTAAAAACTACTTACTACTTATAACATGCCATTGGAAATCGGAACTCTTAACCCCGCTAAAAAACGATATTTTAAACGTGGCTACTCGATCTGTGGCAACTGACGAGCCACCGCGCTCCAAGTCGCTCACCTGTGGTCCCGACCATCAACTCCTACAAAGGTGCTCCACCACGTACCCAGTGCCCGTGAATGCAGCAATCGTGCACCTAGGGTTTTAGGGTTTATTTGTTAACGTCGCCTTTATGTAACACTCATGTGTGCAAGACAGCGAGAGGCCGACTGCATCTGTGCGCCTCTTCTCTTCGTATATGTACTCCACCGTTTGTCTGGTGTCCAAAAAATTATAATAACTACTAGCAATGTGCCAATGCGTTGCCACACGATCAAAGTAGATTAATACATATTCACCAATTTGATAGAAAAAAAGTCTAGTTTTCAAATACGTACATCACTAAAAATAAGTTATGTTTCACTCAAAATATATTCCTTTGGCGGTTTTGATGAGATAAGGTAGGAATGTTGTTGGTTTCAAGATTCGAGAAGTGGTATATGTCTAATTTCTACTCTTACTAGCAAGATGCCCGTGCGTTGCACGGAACATCAAGATCTTGTGGGAGAAAAGGATGAACGAGGGAAGGCCTTATCTGCAAATGTTGTGAAGAGTGTGGGTAAATTGCCATATTTTCCTTCCTATCCGTCAGATATAAATCGGACGACCTACATTGCAGGATGGCAGGCCCACCATCATCACCAACTCTATTTTGTATCCCTACTCTTATAAAAAGCATTGTCGGTGATGATCGTGTGCCTGCCATCCTGCAATATAGGCCATCCGATCTATATCTGACGGATAGGAAGGAAACTATGGCAATTTTGCAAAAAGATACCCACACCCCTCTCCACATTTGCAAATAAGGCCTTACCTCGTTCATCCTTTTTCCCCACAAGATAAACTACTCATACAAATGCATCTTGATGTTCCGTGCAACGCATGGGCATCTTGCTAGTTGTTGCAAAAAGCCCATGTGTGTGTGAGAGAGAGGGAGAGTGGAGGAGGACGGAGTGCATGTGTGACAAAGACACCAGTAGTGTGTGTGCGATAGGTATCAGCTTAAAATGAGGCGATAGTGTGTGTGTGCACAATCGAGAGGGCGTGTCTCAAGAAGGGAAGAAAAAGCTACATAGATACAAGGAGCGGGAGAGAGACATGTATGCGATGGTGGAAGCACGAGTGTGCGGTGTATAAACCTATCTAGAGGCTAGCTAGTCAATAAATGTTTGTGAGAGAAATATGAGTCAGGGTGCGAAAGCGTGAGCTTTGTGTGTGTGAGAGAGTGACGGTAGTCGGGAAGGGGAGTGGAAGCAGGAGTTGTGTGTGTGTGTGTGTGAGAGAGAGAGAGAGAGAGAGAGAGGAGACGGTAGTCGGGGTTGTCTGATTGGTAAACAAACGAATAATGTCAGTCTGGGATGGAGACGAAAAGGAGACCGCAACAAATGTTGTGTCTACAGGAGAGAGAGAGAGAGTAATTTTAGTGGTATGAGTCATATGTAGAGACATATAGGGTGTGTGAGAGAATCCCATAGAGAGAAAGACAAAGTGAAAGACGAGTGGAGACTCTGTGTGTGGCGGTGAAAAAGAAAGCTTAGGTACCGAGTGATACCCGAGAACAGTAGAGACGTGAGAGATAATGAAAACCGTGTAATGTATAATGATAGGGAGAGTGTGACACTTCTCAAGGGAGACGTCGAGAGACCATGTTTGCGAGGATAGGAGAAACATGAAGTGAGCGTGCGGGTGAGCTGGAGAAAAGAGAGTGATAGCTACCTGAGGGAGCATGCATGCGAGAGAGATGGGCGTGAAAGGAGTGAACAAAAAAGGGATTCAAATATTTGAATTTTAGATGATGATACATGTAATCCATACTCGAACCAAAATTGATCTATCAAACATGCATACTCATATGAATTCACGCACATCTATGTTATTTAATATGTAGATATTACTGATCTATACATTTTAGTAGAACATAATTTGGTTAAATTTTTTCGAATTCAACCTTAAGATTTCGAGATTGTTGTATTTGTAAATCATATTATACATATAAAGGAGCAGAATTCTTTGTTGTGCTTTTGAAAGTATATATAAAAAATGATGTATATAGAATGTAATTCCAATTGAAAATGGATCCCACCCGAAAAAAATAGTAGAATACAAACGGGATTCGAATTGAGTAGGCACGGTAAACGTGCACTGTGCAAAATTTGAACGAAGCTGGGAAAGTCACAGTAACCGCCCGAAACCAAAATCTGCGAGATGGAAATCACTACTGCCTATCCCTGCGATGCAAAGCCTATCTGCTGGATTTCTATAGGTTTTGATAGGGGTAGGTTTGTAATTTCACCCAAACGTGACGTGACCGCCTCTCACCCGGATTCATACACGATGGGCGCCAAAACACAGTGTGCTCTCGGCCGAAATCGACTCCCTCCCCGATTCATATTCATACACGGTGGGCGCCAAAAACAAACTCTCGTCGGCAAATATTCAGTGTATGCGAGATTACTGTCCTATCCCCAACCGACTAATGTTGCTGTGATGTAGTAGAAATTTGAAACGGGGGCTAAGTTTGTAAATTTCCTCGCATTTGAGACAAGCGCGCCCTGAATACATGGTTCCCCCTTCCTCTCTACCTCCCTTTTCCCAATTCGTACTCCATGGGCGCCAATACACCCTCTCCACCCCACCCTCCTCCGTCCGCCGCCGTCCGCCACCCCATCCACCGCTGTCCTCCTCCACCATGCCGGAGCTGATACCCCAACGCCACCGTCCATTACAAGAGATCGACCTCTCTCATCCACGCCTTCGGACCAGGATCCTTGCATCCCATCCTCTCGCTTCATCCCCGCCATCGTCCACCTTGCCGGTCGCTCCTACGACTGTCTCATCCACCGTGCCCCGCCATCACCGTCTACCCTCCTAGATCTACTTCCACGCCACCGACAGCCATCGCTACCGCAACACTGTCAAATTCTCAGCAGATGCATACACGGCGTTGCACCAGAGGCGGTACTCTTTCGTATCTGCTCAACTTATTTATCACACCAAGAAAATAGATCGCCACTGCTTTACACTGATTTCTTGTCTTTGTTGCGAAGTTGCCTTTGTTCGGTTTGCACCTTCAGATCCGCCATGGAACGCTCAACACTATACTCCCAATGCTTATTGTTTTCCCCTTTTATATTCCACACTAGTTAAATCACAGTAGACTAAATTTCAAAATTGGGTCAGTCAATTTTTCAGAGCTCGCCGGAGTTCTCCGGTGCGATCCAAGGGGCTCGGGTGGTTGTGGGGCCTTGCCGAACAAAGAAAACTCGATGCGGGTGGGGGTGGGGGTGGCGGAGGAACACAGGCGGTGGGGGCCGGTGGTCCGGCCGGCGGCTCGTGCGGTGTTCTGTATGGGAAGAATCAGAGACGAGGAAGAAGAAGGGTTAGGAGACATAGGATCGTCATCCAACCGCCTGAAATGGTCGAGAGACGGCTGGGAGTTGCATTCTTAATGCGCTTTGGTTCATCATATGTTGGCACTACGCAACCAACATTTTATTATCCAAAATCTGCTTGCTCTTCTTTACCATGTTCCTCTTCCGTTCTTCTTTAATATGTACTCTCTCTGTTCCTAAATACAAGTCTTTGTATAGATTCCACCAAGGACTACATATGGAGCAAAATGAGTGAATCTACACTCTAAAATGTATCTGGATACATCTGTATGTGATCCATAGTGGAAATCTCTACCAAGACTTATATTTTGGAACGGAGGGAGTATGATAGTAGTACAGTATGTTCCTTGTACTGAAGATGAGCAGGGACATTTGCAGTGTAGAGGTCTATACGGTCGGTTGTGATGGGCACTTTGAGCCTCTTTGATTCGTAGGATCTTGTAAACATAGGAATAGGATTTCTAGTGGCCTGCCCACTTGAATCCTATAAGAATAGCAAGGAAATGCGCGGAGCTGTGTCGCCATTCAGAGTTACACCGATATTAAAAGTACCGCACCTTCACTTGAAGAGAGCTGGTATCAAAAGCCTTTCTAGCCGTACCGGCAATACTAGCACATATATTCCAGCAAGTTCCACTTTGCTGATTTTACTCTGATGCTTAAGGTTTTTCTGTTATATCTACACTATGATCTGTGTAGCTGCTTTGTGTCGCACTAGCAGCAGTCCACTCTTGAAGCTAAACATTGGAATGACTTACAAAATTGGCACCAAGGCATTGAGTGCCATTCTGGATGCAATGAAACTCATACGCTCCCCACCTGTTGACTCTTGTTCAAAATATGATCCTATTGACTATTCTAACCTCGAGGAGTCAAAGGCAGATGGCCTGTCCTGTTCACCCATCAAGGTGCCTGTTCTAATTTGGCAATGTTTTATTGATTGCGGGTATCTTGCATATGTTGTCTTGCATTTCTTCTACTTTGTTGCACCTCCATCTGCTTAGTTTACTCATCATATATGTCGAGATGCCATGCCCATCCATTATCAATACATATTCCATCTATCATCATACCATGTTTTTCCACTCAAATGTTGTTCGTGTGCATCAGACATCAAAAAGGAAGAGGGTGATTGCCGAACCTGAAGGAGCACCAGCAAAGTCCTTGAAAAACGTGGTGGTGCCGGAGAAATCAGACATCACCCCACTTATATTGGTTGTACAACCAGTGACACAAAACGTAGGACCGACTCCAGTAGACTGTACCCATACTTCACTGGCCACACCACTAGCCCCACCACACAGGACCTGCACTCCACCAAAAGGTATACCGATTTCATTTGCCATAGCACCAGCTGTACCACTGAAAAATCCCGCTCCAGCAAAAAGTACAACAAGTCCACCGCCCGAAGACCAATCCCAACTGCGGAGACGGCCAATTCCTGCAGACCGGAACCCCATTCCATTTATTCCCAGTTTAAAAGACAATGCTTTCAATGTTGTTAGGGACTACGTGCATATATTTCCATCATGGGAAGATTATTGTGAAGACAAACACCATTTTCGAATCTTCCTGTCCAACTTACGTGTAAGTGCTATTATTCATGGTTATTATTTTCCTGTTTTCTGCTGATTGAACACATCAATGATTTACATTACATTGTTGTAACTAGGCGAGGGTCAATCTGGATAGTCATGACGAGCAAAGCTTGCTTGTGCTTTTCAAGGAAGCATTGCAGCAGTATCGGTGTTACCTGAGGAAATCACACTTTGGTGGACAATCTATAAACGAATTTCTGGTGAAGTCTCCTGTGCTAAATTTAGAAGACATTGAATGCAAAAACCTTGTTATGCAGTGGTCTCGTTCCCAGGATGAGGTACTGTCTATGAAATCACATGACAATTTGAACTTCTACTTTTCCGCATGTGCCTTACGGATCTTTTTTGCAGGAAATCTGCTCGAAGAAGAATTTCGGTTTGAAAAGAACGACATGATATCACAAATATGCTGCCTGCTGCTTTGCTCTTGTTAGTACCTGTTGTCCTGTATCACTGTACTTGCATACATACCTGATTCATTATGTGACAGCAGTATGCATGATAGCTTGCTTATCAATTGTTCGATCCAAATTATCTGATCTGTATGAATGGTTACATTAGTGTAGAATATATCCAATGCCAATGTTTTTTTAGCTCTACATTGTTCTTGTAAGTACATGCTGTCCTTCATCAGTGTACTTATGATGACAGGTAGTTATTCATGTACCATAACTCTGGAGCTTATTTTCCTTTTCCCTCCATTTTCTACACATCAGATCTATATTTACTCTTACCATAAGGTTGGTACTAAAGAAGTTTAGCTGTGCATTGCTCTTGGCTGTACCTTTTGCCTGTATCGCTGCACTTACATTTATAGCTACTTGGTTATGTAGCATCACTCTTCATCTTATCTTAAATATTCTCCATTTTTTCGTATATTATCACATCTATATTTACTCTTAACAAAATGTAGAATAAAGGCAATGCTTATGAAGAAGATTCTATGGTAAACTTCTTGAATTGCCCCCCCCCCCATCAGCATGGACAAGGCCTTTATAGAGCCTGTCTTCACCAATAATGTAAGTTTGTCCATCTCAAGCCTTCAAACTTTGTTGTATATATTTGGTTTGGCATGACTACAACAGCTGTTTATTTTTGGTGTTTGCATCAAATTGCATGCATGTTTAAAGTTTATTATGTAGTTCATAAACAAAAGTTTGTACAACCAAGTTCCTTATTCATACCATGTAAATTAAACTATACAGAGCAAGTGATCTTCTTTTGCTTGCATGTATGCTTCTGTTCTTCATCCGTAATCCAGTGGTGTGGTGAACCTACCCACTACAGCACAATGTCATATTCTGCAATGTCTTAACTATGAACAATGTCATATCATTCTACTACTCCCTCCGTCCGAAAATACTTGTCATTGAAATGGGTGTATCTAGATGTATTTTAGTTCTAGACACATCCATTTTGATGACAAGTAATTCCGGACGGAGGTAGTATTATTTAAACCGTCTCTTTATTTGCCAATCTGAAATGGGATAAATTGACAACACACTAACCATTAATACTTATGAGTTCTTGATCTGTAATACAGTGGTGTCGTGAAGCTGCCAAATTCTTCACAATGTCATTTCCTGCCGTGTCTTGACCTGAACAATACCATATTGTGTTAATGCAATTTTAAATTGTGTCACTTTATTCGTCAGTAAGAAATGTGATGAATTGTCAGCACTGATACTTTTATGTGCAAAACCTGTCATCCGTCTGCTTGTTTATCTTTCAGAGTGAGGAAGATTTAAGTGTTGAACAAGCGCAGTGTCATCATCTTGCTCAGCTGCTTGCGCTGCAGCTCCCCAGCATGGCTAACCTTTCTTGAACTCTATTGAAGTGCTGTCGGTTTTGTATATTATTTTGTCAGCGTGTTTATTTGCACTGGTGGCGATCTTTGATGCCCAGTGTATGTAATCTGATGTCTGCTTGTGCTTTATGATCATAGTGGCGAACTTTGATGCCCAGTGGATGTAATATGTTGTAATTTCTTTATTGTATAGTCTAGGTTTTTTCTTATTCATGATGCTGCAGTTATTTTACTATATATATATCCTGTCTTCACAGTAAACCGGCCAAACCGTAAAATTACGGTACATAATCGGGCCGTCATGCAATCATGATGTAGGTTGGGCCTGAAACGTGCCGAACAGCTAACGGGTTGGGAGCAGCCTGAAATGAATCCCGGCCCATGATTGTGCGAATCAAATCACGGGCTTTTAACAGGCCAAAATTGTCTTGGTCCTTGTTTGGCCCAATAAGATATCGGCTGCGAGCAGGCCGGATGCAAACCGGACCGTAGTTAGGCCCAACTATATGACGGGCATTTAACAGGCCGAGATTAATATAGGGCCGAAATGTTAAACGGGCCCTTAGGAGGCCAAAACTAATATCAGGCTAAATTACTAAGTGGACCTCTAGCAAGTGGGCCCAAAAGCATAGTGTCCAGTTGATGGGCCTAATCTGATATGGGCCATAACTGAGCCCATAGCCTCTTAAAGGGCCAGACCTGATCTGGGCCGTAATTTGGCCCAGAACGTTGTAGGCTTTTAACGGGCCGGATCTCATATGGGCCACTATTAGACCCGGAACGTGGTAGGCCATTAATGGACCGGATCAAATATGGGTTGACATTTGGCCCAAAACATGGCAGCCAGTTAATGGGTCGGCCTACTAGGGTCCTCAAACTCTTGTGGGCCTACAGCTGGGCCGGCCCATTAAAGTCGACGAAATGTCGTGGGCCTTTACCCGGGCCGGCCCATTATGATTCGCAAGAATCTTGTGGGCCTTTACCTGGGCCGGCCCATCATGGCACACAAAAATCTTGTGGGCCTTTACCTCGGCCGGCACATTATGGCCCGCAAAATCTTGTGGGCCTTTACCTGTGCTGGCCCATTTAAACTTGATGGGCCGGTCCACATGTCAACATATCATAGGCGCGTCTCGCCCATCGGATGAGTGACACCTGTGCCAGCGCGGACCTGACACGTGTCTCCTCCAGCCAATGATGATTTTACACATGGAAAATCCCCATTGGTCTAGGCTGTTAACGGGTTATCGGATCCAAAACCCGACCCGATAGCTTAACGGCATTCCGTTACGGTGGATGCCACGTGTCGGTCACCCTTGACGAAAGCACTTCTATGATGTGTGATTTATCGTCATGGAAGTGGACACTTTCGTGATGATAATTTTGGTAATGTCCTGGAACACTTCTACGACAGGACATGTATGACTATCTTGATTCTGTCATAAATTTGTCATGGTTATACATGCATGACAAAAAACGCGACCTACTGTGACAAACATGTAACATCGCGGAAGTGTATTTTTTTGTAGTGGGCTCAACCCAAAACACCCTATTCTAGATCGGCTTACCACCGCTCAACGGGCTAAGCACATGCCCACATTTTCAACATGGTGGCTAATGGATTAACTGGCGTCGACCTGGTCCACTTCTAGGTCGCTTGGAGGATCATACCTTTGAGCCGCCGTCCCGGCTTAAAGTGTGCATCCACTAGTGACGCCAAAGATCCTTAGCGCCACTGCCAAGTACGTATGAATGATAAAGTGATCAATGACATGATGAAATCACTGCTTGGGGAAAGTTTAGAAAGATGCAACAAGGTGGGGTTGAATGCCTACTGCGTTCTTAACCCGTCTTCGGCTGTAAGTGTTCAACCCCATTTACTTTATTCACTGTTTATACAACACTGCATATCCCTTATCCTTGGTTGATTTACGCAGGCTGACTCTACCTTCTAGAACAAGATGTATGAAGAGAAGGAGAAGGCGGCCAAAAAGCCCAGGGACAAGACCAAAGCCTCCAAGAAGAATAAGAAGAAAACAAACACCTCAGAGCTATTCATCCTAGAGGATGATTCGGAGGTAGAACTTGATTCTCTTGGTTCCCTTTTTATGCATCTTATTGACGCCGACTCCTCTCAGGACGATGTGGAAGCCAGCCAGGCGGGTGATGAAGAGGTAACTATTATTTCCTCCGAATCAGAATCTTTGCCAAGACAGAAAATTCATTGAGTGACTCGAAAAGTAAGGTTATCTCATCCTTTAGCTTACTTGGATCCAAACTTTATTTTGAAGTAATAGCAGCATGAGACCCGTCGCAGAACCCAAAATAGTGGAGGTGGAGAACTTTGCTCCGGATTACTCAACACACCGACCCCTCGCAAATGCCGGAAAGAGGTTCCTTAGAATTCAATCTCTTTTTATCCAAAGACAGGTCTTATTCTCCAACCACTTAATCCTTAAGACTCAAATTATCAGGGAACTTCTCATTCCTCTTCTGGCGACTCATCACAGACCCAAATGCCTGCCTTCAAAGTTGCCCCTGGGTAACGACATTTAACTTTGCCATTTTGACATCTACAAACTAATATACTTATATCCTCATTTCTTATTTTCAGTGGTATATCAAAGCCAAGCAAGAAATTGAAGACAAATAATCCGGCTGAAAACCCCAAAGTCAATGAGCCGGTAAAGCAAGCCCCAGAATCTGAAGCCTCAATTCAGAACCCTGAGAACACTGCTAATGAGCTGCCACTAGAAATTCCAGATACCCCTATGGATCCTATGAACATTGACCCGTCAGGAACTAAGCCGCCAAGGCCAGCTAAACCTGCAAGAGATGCTGAGGATGTTCAGGTTACTGGCACTGACTTTATAGAGCCGGGGAATCCTACCGTTCTGGCTAAACACTCTACTAAGGAAGAGATAGTTGAAAGGTGGAAGGCCAAGTTTGATATTGCCAATTCCTCTCACTTGGGCATCAATGAATTATTCTCTGGCTATCTTAGTCAACTTAACGCTGATGATCTTGAGGTGGACATCATCAAGAAGATGCGCGAAAAATATGAGGTATGAACATCTGTCTCCTCCGTTTACACACTTATCCATCCCCCAAGTCTTAACCATTGGAAAATATTGAGTATGGTGAAGACTTTAATCAGTATGCCATAGTAAATTTTGAGCCGTAGCCCCCATGAGCCGGCTTGCCTTGACAAAGATGAGCCGAATCATTTAGAATAGCTCTAAAAATTAAAACTTCACCTCATAGCCCTCATAGGTCAGTTTATCTAAGAAAGATGAGCCTGATATTTCTACCATTTAATGTTAAAAGAACTTCTCCACACATAGCCCCCAAGTGCCAAGTGCTTTGCTTGCAAAGGGCTTGGGACTTGTATGTATATTGTATCCTGAAAAAAATTTGATGATGACTGTAATCTTTACTTGCAGGAGACCTTGACTCAAACTGAATCTCAGTTGAGCAATTTAAAGACCAGGCTAGACCGTGAAGAAGCTGAGACCTGGAAAGCCGATGCCAAGTTTAAATTTAGCTTGGATGAAAGTCAACAGCTCAAAGCCGGATTTGCTACAGAGAAATCCACCTGGGATGAGGAGAAGGCCACCTTAACACAAAGAGTAGAAAATCCTGAATTGTCTTTGAAAGAGGTCACTTCAGAATTGACCGGCTTAAAGCGCCACATTTTTCAGATGACTACTGCTATATTTGGTAAGTAATGCAAGATGCTTTGAATTATCCCCAATGCTAACTTGTAACCCGCCTGGAGGATTATCTGCTCGTTTTATTTAACAACCCCAGGAGTGCCAAGCTTGGCCAGGACATGCTGGTGAAGCTGAAGGCGGTTTACACTTTGGTGGAGCAACTGTACACAGGCACTCAGTGCAGCATAGCCGCCATATCTCACACCAAATAGGAACCTTCACTTCTCAGGGAGGTTTTGGACAAACTCTCTGTCCTGCCCAAAAGAATTGAAGAGATAAAGCGATCATCCGCCAGAGCCGGTGCTATTACTGCCTTCAGCCGGGCGAAAGCATGGCAGGCAGAACTAGACCCAGAGGAGTTGGCCACTGGTTGCCCAAGTCTAAAATAAGATGGGTCTCCCTTTGATCAAGATGAATTTTCTGCTTGTGTGAAGGAGATGCGGCCACTGGCAAGCAAGCTTGCCGAAGAAACTGATCTATCTAGATATCAGGCGGCTTATACAGTGGAAAATTCAAAAGTGAGGGTGCCAGCTTATGAAGTTGTTGGTATCATCCCTCCAACACATAAGCACACCTTTGCTACTGAAGTTGATCCGTCCAAACTTATAGATTATGAAGCTGGATTTCAAGCCTTAACTGGCATCAACTGATCATCACCTAACTTCCAGATGACAGACGAAGAAGAAGAACTGGTGCAGGGTAATCCAGAGTCTCCAGCTCATCAAGAGCAAAACAACTAATCAAAGGGGCGGCTCTCAAACAACAGCATAGATCTTCTCTATGGAAAACTTTGAAAATTTTGGGCTTTGGAAAGGCCTTGTAGTAGGCTAGCTTGAAACAATGATCTCACATGCCATCGTGCATGTTTTATCTTCTAAATACTTTGAACCGCCGATCTGACGTTGAAGATCCGCCGGTTGTGCTTATGATATTATCAATGTGGATCATAGCAAATATTGGCATATTCCCTGCACACAAGGAAATGAAATACACCCTAGCGGCTTAAACTAGGGCGGGTCACAAATATCTTTGAACAACCCTGAACATAATTACTAAAAAACTAGTTAATCTAGATACATGTCGGCAACTTAGCATCAAAAACCAGGGCGGTTTACCAAGGCCCTGAATGTTTATAATAATATTTAAAATTATACCTGTAGATCATAATACCTTCTGTTGATAATAAGTTGTAGACATGAAATATCATGAGGTTGATTGCTCAAGGCAATTTTCCTGGTGGTTTATAAGCCGTTATCAGGGCGGGTTGTTAACCCAATATGCTCAAATATGAGTCATAAAATTAAGGCTGCATGGCCTGAATTGTGAAAACCATTGAATGTGGAAGAAAAATATGAATCCAGAATTTATAGAAAAACAGAAATTCAGAAACTCAAGGCTTTCATAGGCCAGCAGGCCAAAACGCAGATTTTGGTGTTTACACCTGGCATGTAAGCCAATCGAGAGGGTAAGCATGGCTATGCTCATTGAGCGGGAAGCCCCCAAATGACCAATAAGACAACATGTAAGCCGGATCAAAAGGGTAGGCTATGCTCAATGAGGAGGAAGCCCTCAAGTGACCGTAGGAGACGACATGTAAGCCGGACCAAAGAGGGTAGGCTACGCTCGATGATCAAGAAGCCCCCAAGTGGCCTTATGAGACGACATGTAAGCCAGCCTAAGAGGGTAGGCTACGCTCAATGAGAAAGAAGCCCCCAAGTGGCCTTATGAGGTGGCATGTAAGACGGACCAAGAGGGTTGGCTACGCTCAATGAGCAAGAAGCCCCCAAGTGGCCTTATGAGGCGGCATGTAAGCCGGGCCAAGAGGGTAGGCTACGCTCAATGAGCAAGAAGGCCCCAAGTGGCCTGATGAGGGGGCATGTAAGCTGGACCAAGAGGGTAGGCTACGCTTAATGAACAAAAAGCCCCCATGTGGCCTTATGAGGCAGCATGTAAGCCGAACCAAGAAGGTAGGCTGCGTTCAATGAGCAAGAAGCCCCCAAGTGGCCTAATGAACAAAGAATAAAGGCTCAAATACTTAGAAATGAAACGATAGAGGCCCTTGAGTTAACAGGGATGCCGGATTTATTATAATGATCATAGTATATACATTGAAGAAAATATGTACAGCACAAGAGCTGGTGGCTCAAGTGTAATATGACAGAAGATGAGCGATGTTCCATTGCCGGCGGGTCTCCTCCTCCGATGTGCACAAATCCTTGTGTTCCTCAATATCGACAAGGTAGTATGACCTGTTGTTTAGATTTTTGCTGAGCACAAAAGGTCCTTCCCATGGCGGGGATAACTTATGCATGTCTGTCTGATCTTGGATGAGCTGGAGCACTAATTCGCCTTCTTGAAAAGTTCGAGTTTTAAGCCGGCGGCTATGATAGCAACGCAGATCTTGCTGGTAAATCGCCGAATAAGCCGCTGCAAGGTCGCGCTCTTCATCCAACAAATCAAGAGCATCTTGACATGCTTTTTCATTATCAACTTCAACATAATCCGCTGCGCAGGGCGAGTCATGACGGATATTTTGGGGGTGGTGTTTATACTCCACAGCACTGAGGGTAACTGCTCAACCAAACAACCTGATGTACTTTGTAAAGGCACCATAAGCCAGGGTTCTATCCCTCTCAAGATTTCTTGATTGGCCCTTTCAGCTTGGCCATTAGACTGGGGGTGAGCTACCTATGAGACTCAAGACGAATATGCTCTCGTTGATAGAACTCCTTCATAGCACCTTTGGATAGATTAGTTCCATTATCAGTTATGATGCTGTGAGGATAACCAAAACGGAAGATTACTTTTTTCATGAATTGCACCATCGTGGCTGCATCACATCTGCTGACCGGCTCTGCTTCAACCCACTTAGTGAATTTATGTACTTCCACCAAGAGGTGGGTCTTCTTATCCTTAGACCTCTTGAAAGGTCCAACCATATCAAGCCCCCAGACCGCAAACTGCCAAGTAATTGGAATCATCCTCAATTCTTGAGCTGGCACATGAGTCCATCGAGAAAATTTCTGACAACCATCACATTTGTTAACCAGATCTTCTGCATCAGCATGAGCCGTCAACCACTAAAACCCATGATGGGAGGATTTAGCCACAAGGGATTTAGAGACGGTGTGATGGCCACAGTTTCCTTAATGAATTTCCCTTAGAATATCCCGGCCTTCTTCAGGAGAAACACAACGCTGGAACGCGCTTGTGACACTACATCGGTGTAACTCGCCATTGACAATAGTCATAGACTTAGACCGCCGGGTTATTTGCCTAGCCAAAGCTTCATCCTCAGGTAACTCTCCCCAGGTCATATAGGCCAAATAAGGAACTGTCCAATCAGGGGTGGCGTGGAGACCAGACAACAACTATGCCTCCGGGTCAGGAACTACAAGATCTTCTTCGGACAACAATTTAACTGAAGGATTATGCAATACGTCAAGAAAAATATTAGGGGGCGCCGGCTTATGCTGAGACCCTAGCCGGCTTAACGAATCAGTTGCCTCATTCTTCCTGCGATCAACGTGCTCCACTTGGTAACCCTTGAAGTGACCAACGATGGTATCAACCGCCCGGCGATAAGCCGCCATGAGCGGGTTTTTAGAATCCCAAGTGCCTGAAACTTGTTGAGCCACCAGATCTGAGTCGCCAAAACACCTGAACATGCTTAAATTCATCTCTTTGGCCACTCGCAGGCCATGGAGCAGGGTCTCATACTCAGCTGCATTATTAGTGCAAGGAAACATTACCCTAAGAACATAGCAAAACATGTCACCTCACGAGGAAGTCAAAATAACTCCAGCCCCCGAGCCCTCAAGCTGCCTAGACCCGTTAAAGTGGATTGTCCAGTAAGTATTATCTGACTTATCCTCAGGCATCTGCAACTCTATCCAGTCGTTGATGAAATCAACAAGACCTTGAGACTTAACTGCTGTTCTTGGCATATATTTCAAACCATGGGGTCCAAGATCAATGGCCCACTTAGCCACACGACCAGTGGCTTCTTTATTTTGAATAATATCTCCTAAGGGAGCAGAGCTGATCACAGTAATAGGATGACCAGGAAAATAATGCTTCATTTTGCGATTGGCCGTGAACACCAAATATACTAGCTTCTGCCAATGTGGATATCTCTATTTAGACTCAATTAAGACCTCACAAACATAATAAGCCGACCTCTGGACCGGATACTCCTTACCCGGCTCCTTCCTTTCCACCATAACCGCTACGCTGACGGCTCTACTATTTGCTGCCACATATAAGAGCAAAGGTTCCTTCTCTATAGGAGCTGCAAGAACCGGCGGCTTAGCCAACTGCTTCTTAAGCGCTTCAAACGCCTCATTAGCAGAATCACTCCAAACAAAACGATCTATTTTCTTCATCATCTGTTACAGAGGAATAGCCTTCTCTCCTAGGCGGCTTATAAACTGGCTTAAAGCTGCAATACGACCCGCCAAACGTTGAACATCATTGACACAGGCTGGCTTAGCCAGTGTGGTAATAGCCTTTATTTTCTCCGGGTTAGCTTCGATGCCTCTCTCTTAAACCAAAAAACCCAAGAGCTTGCCTGCAGGCACACCAAAAACACACTTGGCGGGGTTAAGCATCATCTTGCAGACCCGGAGATTATAGAAGGTCTCTTTTAGATCATTTAATAGAGTCTCCTTCTTTCTGGATTTCACAACAATATCATCCACGTATGCATGAACATTGCATCCAATCTGACTGTGAAAATAGTTTTGCACACAATGCTGATAAGTCGCCTGGGCACTCTTAGGCCCAAAAGGCATAGACACATAGCAGAAAGCTCCAAAAGGTGTGATGAAAGTTGTCTTCTCTTGGTCTTTGACTGCCATCTTGATCTGATGGTATCCACAATAAGGATCCAGGAAGCACAAACGCTCGCAACCCGCCGTAGCATCTATGATCTGATCGATACGGTGAAGAGAAAAGGGATCAGCTGGACAAGCCTTATTAAGGTTTGTGTAATCCACACACATGCGCCAGGTGCCATTTTTCTTAAGTACCATGACCGGGTTAGCCGACCACTGAGGGTGAAAAACTTCAATGATGAACCCAGCTGCTAAGAGCCAGGCCGCCTCTTCTCCAATGGCCTTACGTCTCTCCTCATTAAAACAATGAAGGAATTGCTTGACCGGTTTAAGCTTGGGATTGATATTGAGAGTGTGCTCAGCGAGTTCCCTCGGTACACTTGGCATATATGAAGGCTTCCATGCAAAGATGTCCCAGTTCTCACAGATGAACTCGATGAGCGGACTTTCCTATTTGAGATCCATATTGGCATTGATAGTGAACTGCCTAGATGAGTCGCCAGGGGTAAGTCAACCTGCTTGGTATCATCTGCCGACTTAAACTTCAACAAAGGATCATGTCTGTGGTTGGCTTGTTTAATGGAGTCATATCCGTTGGGTCAACATTGTCCTTATAAAACTTAAGTTCCTCCATGGCACGGGCAGACTCAGCATAAGCAGCATCACCTTCTTCACACTCCAAGGCTATTTTCCTGTCACCATGCACTGTGATGGTACCCTTGCGACCCGGCATATTAAGATGGAGATACACATAACAAGGTCGTGCCATAAACTTGGCATAAGCCGGCCATCCAAACAGCACGTGATAGGGGCTTTTGATCTTGACCACTTCAAAAGTCAATCTTTCTGCCCTATAATTATGTTCATTGCCAAAAGCTACTTCCAAAGCAATCTTACCAAGTGGGTAGGCCGACTTACCAGGCACCACCCCATGAAAGACTGTAGAGGATGACTTAAGATCTTTATCAGTCAAATTCATCCAGCGAAAAGTATCATAATAAAGGATGTTGATACTGCTGCCACCGTCCATAAGCACCTTGGTGAACTTGTAACCTCCAACCTGAGGAGCCACCACCAAAGCCAGCTGACAGAGGTTATCAACCCGGGGCGGGTGATCCTCACGGCTCCATACAATTGGCTGCTCTGACCACCGTAAGTATCGAGGTACTGTCAGCTCAACTGCAATTGCTGCATGTTTAGGAACCTTCTGGTCTCACTTGCATAAGCCAGTAGTGAAAACATGATATTGGCCACGACTTAGCTGCTTTGGATTACTCTAATATCCTTACTGCTGTTGTTGATTGCCTTGATTGGGCTGCTGGTTAAAGCTGCCCTGACCCTAAAATCCGGAACCTGAGCCGCTAGCTCCAAAGCCGGGCCCGTGTGAGCCAGATCCCGACCCGCCGTGCGGGCCATTATTGTTATTGTTGTTCTGAGGAAAACCAGAGCTCATAAAATCCTTCATGATAAAACAATATTTCCATGGGTGGGTCGATGGTCTATCTGGATAACTATGCTTTGGGCATGGCCGGTTCAATTATGCCTCAAGGTTAACTTTTGGCCATCCAGTAGAGGGGGTGGTTTCCCTCTTCGACGCTGACCATCATTTTGGGTGTTGGTATTGGCCATAAAATCTGACCCATCATTGGGCTGCTTGCGCTTACCGTTACCTCCCTGGCCATGCCCTGTCATATTTGGCTGCTGCCCTTTTCCATTGCCGTTCTTCTTCCCTTTGTTAAACTTATCTTCATTACATCCCAAATCTGTAGTATTGTCAGAGTCAGCGTATTTGATAAGAGCCGCCATGAGCTCTCCCATGTCATTGCAGTGACGCTTAAGCCGCCCCAATTTCTGTTTGAGGGGGATGAACCGGCAATTTTTCTCCAAAATCAGGATAGCAGAACCAGCGTTGATGCTATCTGACGAGTGAATAATACCCGAGACCCGACGGACCCAGTGGTTGGTTGACTCATCCTCGCGCTGGACACACGTGTCAAGGTCAATAATCGAGAAACGCTGTTTACATATGTCTTTGAAATTCTGAATAAAACATGCATTCAACTCAGAATCAGGGGGTAAACCTTTCAACCATGTCCGAGCCGGTCCATGCAACATCATGGTGAAGTATTTAGCGCATACGACGTCATTAACATATAACATTTCCATGGCCAGCTCATAGCTCTCAATCCAAGCCTCGGGCGATTGATCAGCTATGTAATTAGGCACCTTACGAGGGACCTTAAAATCCATGGGGAGACGTTCGTTGCGGAGAGACGGCACCAGACAGGGTACTCCAACTGACCGAGAGGTCATCCCCGCTTCCATAGATACAGAAGGGTCTAATTGTGGATATTGAAGAGCCGCTAATTAAGCTGCCAACTCTTCCACTTGGTGTGCCCTTCCCTGATCCGTTTGTACCTGAACATTGTTATCTCCAGGGGGCGGGTTACGACGCCGTTCACTGCTAGAAACTGCCAGCGACTCAATATGCCAGCTATAGCTTTGGCTATTGCGTGGAGTTGAGTGAATGCGATCACGGCTACAAGAGTAAGCCTCCTGCTGGGCCACTGCTGTTTTGAAGAACCTCCACAGCCTAGCTCCACAGCCTTCCAAGCCTCAACTGCCACAGGAGACTCGTCTTCCGCCGGGCCGCCAGCCGTGAGGCCGCATCAATCATATTATCCAACGGGTTAGAGAAATGACCTAGAAGTGTTGATACTTGCTGAGGTGTGGTTAAATCGACATGGGGCAGGTCTTCTACACGGGGCTGAGCTGCCACTCTGGTCACAGGCACCTCAAGGGCCTGGGTCACGCCAGGCGGGTTACTTGGCCCTGCACCTGGCGTAATGAAGAGGTTCCTCCCTTCAAATTGCGGAGGCAAAAGGCTCTGGTGCCTCCTCCGTAAGATGGCGTTTGGCGCGTTCTGGTCCAGACTTAGACAAATAGCCTTGGCATGCACATGCTGTGACTCAGCCTCCAAAGCAGCTCGCTCTGTTGCCATTCTAGCATTCTCAGCATTAAGTTCCTCCTTAGCCTGAGCTATCTCATACCGTAATTTAGCAACTTCCACCTTATGTTGTGCCTGAGTCGCTGGGGTTACTTCCGTAGTTAACAAAGTTGCTAAAGCCTCCAAGATCTCAGATAAAACCTGAGCCCACGAGCGCACTAGGCCACTTGCCCCGATAGTCACAGCGGCCGTTGAACTGGAGGTCATAGCTGCGGTAGTTGATGAATTCAGCACCTGTTGCGTACTAGCGATGAAGATAGTTGCCCTGCTCAGCGGCTCATAGGAGTCTGGAACACTGTCACCATCAGAACATCCCCCAAGCCCGCCGTCTTTCAGTTGATAGATTGATTCAATCTCGCTGGTTGAGGACTCATCACCTGAATAGATGGTCGTCTCTCCACCAGACACAGAGTCCTCCTCAAGATCCGCCCCTTGGATAAAACCAACAAAAGTACTCTTCTGGGCGGGTTGAACCTTAGCGGGTCTCGTGCACCGAGCCGTTTCAATGGTGTCGGATCAGGTGACCGGCTCGGGATCTGATTCGTTGATCTTGCCGATGAAGACTTGAATTCTGCCGAAGGGGACCCGATACCCATACTTGATTGAATCGGCATCTGGACCCCAGCCAGAATCATGGATGTAGATCTTGCCGCGACGACTCTTGGTCATCTGGCCCATGGCGTATGCCTTGATCCCTGAGAAGCTTCCATTCAAGAACTCGAAAGCATCATGCTTTGGCCCCACGGTGGGCACCAACTGTCGTGGTTTTGTCATGGCAAATGTCCTAGTGAAAGGACTTAGGTGTGGAGCCATCGCTGACATGTCTCCAACGTATCTATAATTTTTGATTGTTCCATGCTATTATATTATCCATCTTGGATGTTTTATATGCATTTATATACTATTTTATATGATTTTTGGGACTAACCTATTAACCTAGAGCCTAGTGCCAGTTTTTGTTTTTCTGTTTTTTGGGTTTTGCTGAAAAGGAATATGACACAGAGTCCAATTGACCTGAAAATTTACGGAGATTATTTGTGGACCAGAAGAAGCCCATGGAGCATCGGAGATGGACTAGAAGTGTCCTGAGTCAACCACGAGGGTGGAGGGCGCGCCCTACCCCCTGGCGTGCCCCCTACCTCGTGGCTGACTCGGGGACCCCCTGACTTGTTCCCGACGCCAACACCTCTTATATATCCCCAATCTTCCAGAACAGAACCCAGATCGGTAGTTCCACCACCGCAAGCCTCTGTAGCCAGCAAAAAACAATTAAGACCCTATTCCGGCACCCTGCCGGAGGGGGGAATCATCACCGGTGGCCATCTTCATCATCCCGACGCTCTCACTACAAGGGAAAAGCCTAGCAGTAGTGGTGGTTTTTGGCCTATCAGTAGCGCGGGAAACCGCACTACTGATATGGCGCTACAGCTAAAGCTTAGCAGTGGCGCCTGCTGGCACGCAGTACTGCTATATCTACTTAGTAGTAGCACTTCCCAAAACAACCGCTACTAGTAATTACTAGTAGCGCTTTCCAAAATAACCGCTACTACTATTATCCCGTATTCTATTTCTTTTAAATTTTAGGTCATATTCTTACACCTTTATACAATTTTTCATACAATAGCAATTTAGAGATTGTTTTTACATTATAATGAGTTATTAAATCACTAGGTGAAAGAACCTTGGATTAGTTTCAAGTGCATGGATCCAAAGTAACCAATGGTCACTTTGGATTCATCCATTTGAAACTAATATGTGGTTCTTTCACCCAATGACATAATAACTTATCATCATCATCATCATCATAATATCATTAACAACTTATAATCATAATATATCATTGTCATATAACTATTCATGATCATCATTTTCGTCCATGAGACATCATATAACAACTTGTTCACTAGTTATAATAACAACTCCTCCTCATCATCATCACAGTACTCATAATCACTACTCCTACTCAGCATCACCATCTAGTCTAAGACATTGTAGCACATAATAAAGCTTCTCATCATCATCATAGTCATATGTAATCAACACTAACTAATTGTTCTTAATACTTAGGACCTACTCTTCTCCCCTAGCTAAAATACCATAAAACAGATAAACCGATCCTTCTCCATAATGGAGAATGGACATAAACCTATCTCCAACTTGTGGCTTGCGCACATTCATTTTGTCTCCAATTATTTGCATGTGCGCATTCATCACTTTGCTCCATTCTTTGATTTTGAGCCTTCCATTATTTGAAGAAATCGAGTATGCAGTATGGTAAGCCTTCGAAGGAGTTGGTCGTAAGCTAACCATATGCATATAACCTTCGGTAAATAGCATGTCACGCACAACCTACTTCAAGAGTCTCTGTTCAAAAACATAATAGTAACATATATAGTTAGTAATGTAGTTTACTTCAGAATAATGTATGCAATGAAGTTACCATCATTAACAAAATCTTACCAAGTTTTTGGCAGTGAAGTTACCATCAAGCAATTTATGGACTAGTGGCACATATCTAGTATAATTTGGGCTCATAGAGTGACTGGTTTTGAAGGCCTCAACATCTTTTATGAATGACACAAGATAAACTTTCTCCTCACAATTAAGCTTGGAGTCATAGCTGTAGTATGTGCTGTCTACTACCTTCCAAGTATTTCATGAAGATAAGAAATAAGTTGACAATTATAAATAAATAAGTTGAGTACCGACGAACACCAAATATTTTCAAATTAACAACATAAACTACGGAACTTAACAAATTAGTTTGACAAACTCACATCTAGGCAAAACTGGAGGCATATCCATATCCACCCAGATGTCGATATTATCATCATCATCATAATATTCGGGACGAATATCAAATCTTATTCGCATTCCCTCCTCAAATCCATATGCCTTGCAGAGAGCTTCCCAATTAGAGCAACCGAAATGGGATCGATCGACCGCATTGTACAACTTAACTAGAAACTCATAACCATGTTTAGTTCTTAAGTGAGCCCTCCTCGTCTCAACATTGTCAAAGTCATCTAAACCAAAACCAAGCTTCTCCAATACATATGGTCTATCATGGCACGTGATGTACTAATCGAATTGAAAATAATCCATAAATTACACGTTGAACAAAAGAAGCACAATTGATGATATTAATTACGATGAAATGCTTGTCGTTGCGTACCGTACAAACATCAAAGGTCTCTTCCAGCTTCACGGTGAAAAACCTATCATTTTGCAGGTGAGGAAACCTGTCGCACAAACCCTGGTCATCGTAGCAGTACCCGCACTCCAGGAACCCATCATCATCAGACATCTCCTGTGTTCAAAATTCAAAGATTATAACTCGATGGCAAAACCCAAAAAATCCAGCGTAACCTTTGCTAAAAAGGACATATCAAGCGCCTAAGATTTGCCGGAACAGAAATTAATCAACACTCCGGCAAAACATAGGCCACTTATCGATGGTCATTGCATTTCAATGGTTGAAAATATGAACAAAAACATTTCAAAATATCTTATATATAATCCTAACACTAAATAAACTAGTTTTATTAACTACTTACTAAATAAACTAGTTTTATTAACTACTTACTAAATAAACTAGTTCTATTAAGCACTTACTATAAATAAACTAGTTCTATTAAGCACTTACTATAAATAAACTAGTTCTATTATGCACTTACTAAATAAACTAGTTCTATTAAGCACTTAATATAAATAAACTAGTTCTATTATGCACTTACTAAATAAACTAGTTCTATTAAGCACTTAATATAAATAAACTAGTTATATTAATCACTTACTAAATAAACTATTTATATTAAACACTTGCGAAAAATTCTACTACCCTAGTTCTGCCCTAAATTTTCTTAGTTCTATTTTATTCAAAACACCTAAAATAGTCAAACAATTATTCTATTAAAAAACCTACATTCTACAATGTCTACATTCTAAAATCTATGTTTAAATTTCCTACAATATACAATAACAGAGACAAGGGAGGGAGGTAGGAGAGAGGAGGGGCAGGGGGCGGCCGAAGGACGAGGGGGAGGGTG
>NC_041385.1:383045953-383084490 GCF_002162155.2 Triticum dicoccoides | reverse complement strand
GGAGGAGGAGGAGGGAGGGGCGGTGGGAGGAGGGCTGTCGGCGGAGGAGGAAGGAGGGGCCGGCTGAAGGAGGAGGGAGGAGGGGGCGGCCGGAGGCAGAGGGAGGAGGGCACGGTGAGAGGAGGAGGGAGGAGGGCACAGTGGGAGGAGTAGGGAGGGAAGGAGGGATGGAGGGAGTACCTCGGTGGCAGACGGACAACAGCTGTGGCGGACGACGGTTATCGGCGCAGGCGAGAGTGACTGAGAGGAAGAGTGAGTGAGTGGGTCGGCCGCGTGTGGAGGATAAGGTAGGGTTAGTAGTAGCGTGATTCAATAAAAGCGCTACAACTAAGGAGAATAGTAGTAGCGCTGGGCGAGGATACGTGCTACTCCTAAGTGGGGCTATCCATGTTCGTCTAGATCAAAAATAGCAGCAGCACTTTTTGCTAGTACAAGCTGCTGCTAAAATTATAGCTGTAGCGCAGTTTATTTACACGCGCTGCTACAAAGTAGCAGTAGCGCATGATTTTGTCCAGCGCTACTGCTAAGATGTTGTGTATAAGGTTTTCCATAGTAGTGTATCCATGATGAGGAGGGAGTAGTTCACCCTCGGGGCTGATGGTATGTACCAGTAGCTATGTGTTTCATCTCTTTCTCTCTCTCTCTCTCGTGTTCTTGAATGGCACGATCTTGATGAACCGTGAGCTTTGCTATTATAGTTGGATCTTATGATGTTTCTCCCCCTCTATCTTGTTGTAATGGATTGAGTTTTCCCATTGAAGTTATCTTATCAGATTGAGTCTTTAAGGATTTGAGAACACTTGATGTATGTCTTGTGTGGGATACCCGTGGTGACAATGGTGTATTCTATTGATTCACTTGATGTATGTTTTAGTGGTCAACTTTTTGGTTCCGTGACCTTAGGAATCTATGCATAGAGGTTGGCACACGTTTTCGTCTTGACTCTCTGGTAGAAACTTTCGGGCACTCTATGAAGTTCTTTGTGTTGGTTTGAATTGATGAATCTGAGATTGTGTTATGCATATCGTATAATCAAACCCGCGGATACTTGAGGTGACATTGGAGTATCTAGGTGACATTAGGGTTTTGGTTGATGTGTGTCCTAAGGTGTTATTGTACTACGAACTCTAGGGCTGTTTGTGACACTTATATGAGTATCCCAATGGATTGATCGAAGAGAATAACTTTGAGGTGGTTTCATACCCTACAATAATCACTTCATTTGTTCTCCACTATTAGTGACTTTGGTGTGACTCTTTGTTGCACGTTGAGGGATTGTCATATGATCTAATTATGTTATCATTGTTGAGAGGACTTGCACTACTGAGAGTATGAACCTTAGGCGGTGTTTCCTAGCATTGCAATTCCGTTTTTGCTCACTTTTACCACTTGCTACCTTGCTGTTTTTATATTCTCAGATTACAAAAACCTTTATCTACCATCCATATTGCACTTGTATCACTGTCTCTTTGCCGAACTAGTGCATCTCTATAATTTACCATTGTATTGGGTGTGTCAGGGACACAAGTGAGGAAGTCCTAGATTAGTGGGTATCTAGACAGCCGGACTGCGTATAACATCTGGACTATTGAAGCGTGAAGATACAAGAATCAAGACTTTGGCCGGTGTCCGGATGGGACTCTCCTTTGCGTGGAAGGCAAGCTTGGCGATCCGGATATTGTGTTTCCTTCCTTGTAACCGACTCCATGTAAACCCTAGCCCTCTCCGGTGTCTATATAAACCGGAGAGGTTGGTCCTTAGAAGGCCGATCACAATTACAATCATACCATCATAGGCTAGCTTCTAGGGTTTATCCTCTATGATCTCGTGTAGATCTACTCTTGTACTACCCATATCTTCAATATTAATCAAGAAGGAAGTAGGGTTTTACATCCATCGAGAGGGCCCGAACCTGGGTAAACATCTGTGTCCCTTGCTTCCTTTACCATCAGCCTTGACGCACAGATCGGGACCCCCTACCCGAGATCCGCCGGTTTTGACACCGACATTGGTGCTTTCATTGAGAGTTCCTCTGTGTCGTTGCTGCCGGGCTTGATGGCTCCTTCAATCATCGCCAACGACACGGTCCAGGGCGAGACTTTCCTCCTCGGACAGATCTTCATGTTCAGCGCTTTGCACTGCGGGCCAATTCGCTTGGCCATCTGGAGCAGATCGACAGCTACGCCCCTGGCCATCAAATCAGGGTCGGAAACCTGAACTACACGGCGGATATCCGCGGAGACTTGATCTTCGACGGATTCGGGCCCGCGCCGGGAGCACCGGACAGTCACGACGAGCATGGCATGGATCTGCTATCGGACAACACTCGGGATATCACCCTTGCAGTAGCCCTGGACTCAAATCTGGAGCAGGCTGCGTTGCCTAGGGACGGAGGGATGGACCCTGCCCCGCAGGCCGTACCCTCATCGGTGGTGGAGCCGAACACATGACTTACTTTTGAGGAAGCCTGTGACTTCGGACCCCTGAATTCGTATCCGGTCGTAGGTTCCAGTCCGCGCGTTTCCGAGCCCGGCGAGTCTGGTTGGGCTCCGGTAATGGACTTCACCACTGCGGACATCTTTCAGCACTCGCCCTTTGGCGACATGCTGAATTCATTAAAGTCTCTCTCTTTGTCAGGAGGCTCTAGGCCGAACTATGTCCGGCTTTAGTGGGAAGCAGGCGACGGAATTCGTTGCCCACCCATCACCCACTTAATTGCCACGGTCGATGATTTAACTGACGTGCTTGACTTCGACTCCGAAGACATCGACGGTATGGATGACGATGCAGAAGAATTACAGGAGCCACCGCTCACAGGGCGGTGGACGGCCACCTCCTCATACGATATATATATATGGTGGAAACTCCGAAGGAAACCAATGGCGATGAGGCAATGGAGGATAACCCCTCAGGAAGAAAAGCGAAGCATGGGCGTCGTCGGCGCCGCTCCAAGCCTCGCCACAGCAATACTGGCCCCGGAGATGAAAGAAATCCAGATGGCACCGAAGAGGAATACAACCCTGACCAGCCCGCCTTCAAGAAGGCCGAACAGGAAGATGAGCAGGTCAGCCCAGAAGAACAGGCGACGGACGGATACCCGGAGGAGGACAACTACATGCCCCCCTCCGAAGACGAGATTAGCCTCGGTGATGACGAGTTCGGCGTGCCTAAGGATCCCGTGGAGCAGGAGCGCTTCAAGCATCGGCTTATAGCCACTGCGAGGAGCCTGAAGAAGAAGCAGCAGCAACTCCAAGTTGATCCAGACCTGCTCACAAATATATGGACTCAAGTTCTGGTAGCCGAGGAATACAGACTTGAGCGCCAAACGGCTGACCGACCACCCCGTGGCTGGGATAAAACGGGATATCAGCCCGAATACCAGCCTGCACCCCCACGCCGATACACTACGGCCTAGGGCAACAGGCAAGACCTGCAAGATATTCTAGAAAACAAAGCAGGACAACCAAGATCGATCTACGGATCGCGGGGGCGTGCCCCAGCGCGCGATGATGACCGTCACGCCGTATACATTATCAACAAGTCTGGCTGGGCCGAACACAGCAACCCAGACCAATTCGAGCTGCGTAGCCACAGAGCCCAGCACAGGGGCGCCGCACACCCCCTCTGCTTCACTGACGGAGTGATGGATCATGAATTCCCAGAAGGGTTCAAACACGTAAACATTGAATCATACGATGGCACAATAGGCCCCGCAGTATGGATCGAAGATTTCCTTCTCCACATTCACATGGCCCGTGAAGATGATCTACACGCCATCAAGTATCATCCCCTTAAGCCCAAAGGACCAGCCCGACACTGGCTAAACAGCCTGCCAGCAAATTCCATTGGCAGTATGGAAAACCTGGAAGACACATTCCTCAACAACTTCCAGGGCACATATGTGCGACCACCGGACGCTGATGACCTGAGCCATATTACTCAAGAGCCCGGAGAGTCAATCAGGAAATTCTGGACTCGGTTCCTAACTAAAAAGAACCAAATAGTTTACTGTCCGGACGCCGAAGCCCTGGCGGGTTTTAAGAATAATATCCGTGACAAGTGGCTTGCTCGACACCTCGGCAAGGAAAAACCCAAGTCCATGGCAGCTCTCACAACTCTAATGACCCGCTTTTGCGCAGGTGAGGACAGCTGGTTGGCTCGGAGCGGCACCACACCACATTCCGGCACATGAATGTCCGCGATAACAACGGCAAGCCACGTCGCAACAGACATAAGCGATGGAACAACATCGACAACACTGAAGACACGACAGTAAACACTGGATTCAGCGGATCCAAGTCCGGTCAGCGGAAAAAGCCGTTCAAAATAAATAATCAGGGACCGTCCAGTCTGGACCGCATACTGGAGCGCTCGTGCCAAATTCATGGCACCCTGGACAAGCCAGCCAACCACACCAATAAAGACTGCTGGATGCTCAAACAGACCGGCAAAATAAACGCCAAAAACAAGGACAAGGGGCTGCACAACGACGATGACGAAGAGCCCCGCCGTCCGAACACGGGGGGACAAAAGAAGTGTCCCCCCAGGTGAAAACGGTCAACATGATCTACGCCACTCATGTGCCCAAGCGGGAACGGAAGCGAGCACTACGGGACGTCTATGCGATGGAGCCAGTCGCCCCCAAATTCAACCCATGGTCAGCTTGTCCGATCACCTTTGATCATAGGGATCATCCTACTAGCATCCGTCACGGCGGCTCAGCCTCATTGGTCTTAGACCCAATCATCGACGGGTTCCACCTCACGCGAGTCCTTATGGACGGCGGTAGCAGCCTGAACCTGCTTTATCAGGACACAGTGCGCAAAATGGGCATTGACCCTTCAAGGATCAAGCCCACCAAAACCACCTTTAAAGGTGTAATTCCTGGAGTAGAGGCTCGCTGTACGGGCTCTATAACATTGGAAGTGGTCTTCAGATCCCCGGACAACTTCCGGAGCAAAGAGTTAATCTTCAATATCGTCCCTTTCTGTAGTGGTTACCACGCACTGCTCGAACAAACCGCATTCGCTAGATTCAATGTGGTACCACATTATGCATACCTCAAGCTCAAGATGCCAGGTCTACGCGGGGTCATAACAGTCAACAGAAACATGGACCGCTCTCTCCGTACAGAAGAGGATACTGCAGCCCTCGCGGTAGAAGTACAATGTGGCCTCCTCCGGCAAACCACCAATCCGGCGATGACAACCTCAAGCACCGTCAAACGAGTCCGGAGCACCCTGCAACAGGATCATCAGGAACACCAAGAGCGTGATTAGCAGTCCCGCCTCCGCTCAAGCCCCATCCAAGCAGCATTCGTGCCACGCGTACACAATTACGCACTCAAGATACCATGGGCATAGGCAGAGGCGCAACAACGACTCAGTCAATAGTGCGGGTAACCGCCAAATACCTTCATAATCTTTCCCTTTTACCTTTCAGGACATCGCTTTAGTGAAGCATCCTCAGAAGAGACGGATTGCCAGACTTACATGGGAGAGACAACCAAGGAGGCAACAGGCGTTGTGCACAGAAGGAAATACCCAGGTGGAATCTATTTACGATCATTATACATGCTTTATCTATCTGTACACAGCCTGCCCCTTGATAGGACATGTCAAATAGTCCTACTTATCTCCGCTTAATGCATCCATTGTAAACATATGCTTAAACGTATTATTCATCAATGGGAGATCATATATAGCGTCAACTTACTATTCTTATATGAGCATTTTTCTCATAAATATTTATTTGATATTGCATCCGTACACCTTGGTACAGTCAGTTTGCCAGGGGCTTCTTATGGCGCCCCATAATGCGGCAAGACAAGTCTGAACACTTTAAACAGTGCGGCACCCCGAACTTATAGCATTATATGCATCAGCTCCGAATCATGTCTTGGGTCTAGAGTTGGGTTAGCCCGGCACCCTTGTTTTGGTACCTTACGTTCCGTTATATCAGCTAAGGTAGCGCAGAGAGAACTACTGCGATTGTGTCCCGGTTCTTCCGGACGAGCACCTCAGTAGAGAAAGCCAAAAACTGGCCGGCATGATATGGCAAGAGCTGGTCGCTATTCGAGAGGTCTTAAAATCCTTAAAGATTTTCCGCTTTAGGCGTTAAATCGGCTTCGTCCGATATAGGCGTGTATAGCGCCCCAATTCGGCCTTCTATGGCTAAGTGAAAGTTATAAAGCCGCATAGTCCGATTGCCTTGTTCGCTGCGCCGGACACCTCCTTAAGGGACCAAACATTTGGATCAAGAGTGTTCGGGTTTTCCACGAACACCCCAGTACTAGTTACGTGGGGGCGGAAGGTGACGACTGGACTACTTTCAGAATTTTATAAACATCCACACAGAAGGTAATATTTTAAATCAAATAGTGCTACATAGCACAAGTAAATTCGTCTTTAAATTACAATAGTGGCAGAGGTACATTTAGTCACAGATCTTGTCCTTTGTACACTCATTGTCCAGGAGACGGGCGCCCTTCATAACACCATCATAGTACTTCTCGGGATGGCGATGCTCCTTGCCCTCTGGCGGACCGTCCTTCACCAGCTTCTCAGCATCCATCTTGCCCCAATGCACCTTCGCGCGGGCAAAGGCCTGGCGGGCACCCTCAATGCAAATAGATCGCTTGATGACTTCAAGCCGCGGACACGCATTCACCATCCGCTCGATCAGGCCAAAGTAGCTAGTGGGCAGGGGTTCACCAGGCCTCAACCGGACTATGAAATCTTTCATAGCCACTTCGGCCGCCCTGGAGTTCGACCAACTACTTCAGTTGGTCACTCAGAGGCATTGGGTGTTCGGCCCCAGCATACTGGGACCAGAACAGCTTCTCTGTTGAGCTCCCCTCCTGGGCACGGTAGAACTCCGCAACGTCTGATACGCTGCGTGGCAGATCTGCGAATGCCCTTGGAGAGCTCCGAATTTGAGTAAGTAAAAGAAACGCCTCCTCCACATGTTTGCTTTGCATGAAGAATTTGTTACCCGGTGATATCTTTTTGGCCTCCTGGATTTCCTGCTGTGCCTTCTCGGCTTCAGCTTTGGCGTCTTTCATACTCACCAAGGCCTTCGCAAGCTCGGCCTCTTTCATCTTCAGATCATGCTCCACGGACTCGTACTTCTGGCCAAGGTCCTGGAGCTCTTGTTGTACCTCGCCCACTCTAGCACTTTGCTTTTCGCGCTCCTTGATATCCAAGACCATCTTGTCTTCGGCCTCGGACAGCGCTTTCTTCAGGGACGCCACTTTGGCGGTGGCCCCTATTACACAGTCACGACGCTTAGGCGCTAGACTAACCAATTTCGTCTATCCTGAAATGCAAAAGAGCGGGGAGTCACTTACCCGTGTTCTCTTCGAGCTGCCGCTTCGTGAGGTCGAGCTCTCCCTGCGCCTGCTCCAGGTCCCGCTTTAGTTGGGCAACCTCGCCTGTGCGGGCAGCAGCGGGAAGCAGCATAGCCTACTTATTCACATGAATATTCATTATTATACTCCTGCGGATTATAATTGACCCTCCATTTGGTTTTACTTTCTGAACACCAAACAGAGTATCAGGGGATACTACCTATCGGGTGGTAATTTTACTCACATTTATTGCTTACCTCAAAACCTGTCAGGAGGTTGGTGAGGGAGTCCTAGATTAGGGGGTATCCGGACAGCCGGACTGTGTAACAACGTCCGGACTATTGAAGCGTGAAGATACAAGACTCAAGACTTCGGCCCGTGTCCAGATGGGACTCTCCTTTGCGTGGAAGGCAAGTTTGGCGATCCGAATATTATATTTCCTGCCTTGTAACCGACTCCATGTAAACCCTAGCCCTCTCCGGTGTCTATATAAACCGGAGAGGTTGGTCCTTAGAAGGCCGATCACAATTACAATCATACCATCATAGGCTAGCTCTTAGGGTTTAGCCTCTATGATCTCGTGGTAGATCTACTCTTGTACTACCCATATCATCAATATTAATCAAGCAGGAAGTAGGGTTTTACCTCCATCTAGAGGGCCCGAACCTTGGTAAACATCTGTGTCCCTCGCTTCCTATTACCATCAGCCTTGACGCATAGATCAGGACCCCCTACCCGAGATCCGCCGGTTTTGACACCGACATTGGTGCTTTCATTGAGAGTTCCTCTGTGTCGTCGCTGTCAGGCTTGATGGCTCCTTCAATCATTACCAACGACGCTGTCTAGGGCGATACTTTCCTCCCCGGACAGATCTTCGTGTTCGGCGGCTTCGCACTGCGGGCCAATTCGCTTGGCCACCTGGAGCAGATCGATAGCTATTCCCCCGGCCACCAGGTCAGGTTCGGGAACTTGAACTACACAACGGATATTCGCAGGGACTTGATCTTCAATGGATTCAGGCCAGCGCTAGAAGCGCCAAACAGTCACGATGAGCACGGCTTAGACCCGCTGTTAGACGCTGCACGGGATATCACCCCGGCAGAAGCCTCGGATCTAAATCTGGGGCAGGTTGCATTGCCTAAGGACGGAGGGCTGGACCCCGCCCCGCAGGCCATACCCTCGTTGGCGATGGAGCCGAACACAGGTCCCACCTTTGAGGGAGCCTATGACTCCGGAACCCCGGATCCATATCCGGATGTACGTTCCAGTCGGTGCATCCCCGAGCCCGCCGATCCTGGTTGGGCTCCGGTGATGGAGTTCACCGCGACGGACGTCTTTCAGCACTCACCCTTTGGCGACATGCTGGACTTATTGAAGTCTCTCTCTTTGTCAGGAGACTCCGGCTCGAGTGGGAAGCAGACAACGATGGAATTCGTTGCCCACCCACCACCCACTTCATTGCCACGATCAATGATTTAACCGATGTGCTTGACTTCGACTCCGAAGACATCAACGGTATGGACGACGATGTAGGAGAATTACAGGAGGCACCGCTCACCGGGCGGTGGACAGCCACCTCCTCATACGATATATATATGGTGGACACTCCGAAGGAAACAAATGGCGATGAGGCAACGGAGGATAACCCCTCGGGAAGAAAAACAAAGCATGGGCGTTGTCGGTGCCGCTCCAAGCCCCGCCATAGCAATACTGGCCCCGGAGACTAAAATAATCCGGATGGCACCAAAGAAGAATATGACCCTGACCAGCCCGCCTTCGAGCAGGCCGAATAGGAAGATGAGCAGATCAGCCCAGAAGAATGGGCGATGGACGCATACCTGGAGGAGGACAACTACTTGCCCCCTCCAAAGACGAGATTAGCCTCGGCGACGATGAATTCGACGTGCCTGAGGATCCCGTAGAGCAGGAGTGCTTCAAGCGCAGGCTTATAGCCACTGCAAGGAACCTGAAGAAGAAGCAGCAGCAACTCCAAGCTGATCAAGATCTGCTCATAGATAGATGGACTGAAGTCCTGGCAGCCGAGGAATATGGACTCGAACGCCAAACGGCTGACCGGCCACCCCGTGGACGGGATAAAACGGGATATCAACCCGGATACCAGCCCGCACCCCCACGCTGATACACTACGGCCCAGGGCAATAGGAAAGACCTGCAAGATATTCTGGAAAGCAAAGCAGGACAGCCAAGATTGTTCTACGGATCGCGGGGGCGTGCCCCAGCGCGCGACGATGATCGTTGTGCCGGACACATCATCAACAAGTCCGGCCGGGCCAAACACAACAACCCAGACCAATTCGAGCTACATAGCCACATAGCCCGGAACAGAGGCGCCGCACACCCCCTCTGCTTCACTGACGAAGTAATGGATCATGAATTCCCAGAAGGGTTCAAACCCGTAAACATCAAATCGTACGATGGCACAACAGACCACGAAGTTTGGATCAATGATTTCCTTCTCCACATTCACATGGCCCACGGAGATGATCTACACGCCATCAAGTATCTTCCCCTTAAGCTCAAAGGACCAGCCCGACACTGGTTAAACAGCTTGCCAGCAAATTCCATTGGCAGTTGGGAAAACCTGGAAGATGCATTCCTTGATAACTTCCAGGGCACATATGTGTGACCACCAGACGCCGATGACCTGAGCCACATTACTCAACAGCCCGGAGAGTCAGCCCAGAAATTCTGGTCTCGGTTCCTTACCAAAAAGAACCAAATAGTCGACTGTCCGAACACCGAAGCCCTGGCGGCTTTCAAGCATAATATCCGTGATGAGTGGCTCGCTCAACACCTCGGCCAGGAAAAACCCAAGTCTATGGCAGCTCTCACAACCCTAATGACCCGCTTTTGCGCGGGTGAGGATAGCTGGTTGGCTCGTAGCGGCACCACGCCACATTCCGGCACTTCTGACGGCCGCGATGCTAACGGCAAGCCACGTCGTAACAGGCATAAGGGATGGAACAACAGTGACAGCACTGAAGACACGGCGGTCAACGCCGGATTCAGCGGATCTAAGTCCGGTCAGCGGAAAAAGCCGTTCAAAAGAAATAATCAGGGACCGTCCAGCCTGGACCGCATATTGGAGCGCTCGTGCCAAATTCATGACACCCCGGACAAGCCAGCCAACCACACCAATAGAGACTGCTGGGTGTTCAAACAGGCCAGTAAGATAAATGCAGAAAACAAGGACAAGGGGCCGCACAGCAACGATGACAAAGAGCCCCGGCGTCCGAATACGGGGGGACAAAAGAAATCCCCCCAGGTGAAAACGGTCAATATGATCTACGCTACTCACATCCCCAAGAGGGAACGGAAGCGAGCACTATGGGACGTCTATGCGATGGAGCCAGTCGCCCCCAAATTCAACCCATGGTCAGCTTGTCTGATCACCTTTGATCATAGGGATCATCCTACCAGCATCCGTCGTGGCAACTCAGCCGCATTGGTCTTAGACCCAATCATTGATGGATTCCACCTCACGCGAGTCCTTATGGACGACGGCAGCAGACTGAACCTGCTTTATCAGGACACAGTGCGCAAAATGGGCATTGACCCTTCAAGGATCAAGCCCACTAAAACCACCTTTAAAGGTGTTATTCCAGGAGTAGAGGCCCGCTGTATGGGCTCTATAACACTGGAAGTGGTCTTCGGATCACCGGACAACTTTAGGAGCGAAGAGCTAACCTTCGACATCGTCCCTTTCCGCAGTGGCTATCACACACTGCTCGGACGAATCGCATTCGCTAGATTCAATGTGGTACCACATTATGCATACCTCAAGCTCAAGATGCCAGGACCGCACGGGGTCATCACTGTCAATGGAAATATGGCCCGCTCCCTTCGAACAGAAGAACATATGGCAGCCCTCGCGGCAGAAGTACAATGCGGCCTAATCCGACAAACCAATCTGGCGACAACTTCGAACACAGTCAAACGAGTTCGGAGCACCCCACAACAGGATCATCTGGAACGCCAAGAGCGTGATTAGCAGTCCAGCCTCCGCTCAAGCCCCTTCAAAGCAGCATTCGTGCCACACGTACACAATTACACACTCAAGATACCATGGGCACAGGCGGAGGCGCTTCAACGACTAAGTCAATAGTGTGGGAAACCGCCAAATACCTTCATACTCTTTCCCTCTTACCTTTCAGGACACCGCGTTGGAGCAGCATCCTCAAAAGAGCCGAATTGCCGGACTTATTGGGGAGAGACATCCCAGGAGGCAACAGACGTTGTGCACAGAAGGAAATGCCCAGGTGGAATCTATTTACGATCATTATAGCTTCTTTATCTATCTGTACACAGCCTACCCCTTGATAGGACATGTCAAATAGTCCTATTTTATCTCTGCTTCATGCATCCATTGTAAACATACGCTTAAACGTATTTTTCGTCAATGGGAGATTATATATAGCGTCAGTTTATTATCCTTATTTGAGTATTTTCTCATATAAATGTTTATTTGGTATTGCATCCGTACACCTTGGTACGGCCAGTTTGCCAGGGGCTTCTCATGGCACCCTGCAATATGGCAAATAAAGTCCGAACACTTTCGACAGTGCAGCACCCCAAACTTATAGCACTATATGCATCAGCTCCGAATCGTGTCTTGGGTCTACAGTTGGGATAGCCCAGCTCCCTTGTTTTGGTGCCTTACGTTCCGTTATATCGGCTAACATAGCGCAGGGAGAACTACTGCGATCGTGTCCAGGTTCTTCCGGACGAGCACTGTCGGCGTTCTGGGAACGGGGGTCCCCAGACTTACCTGCCTACGGCCTACGGCGTGGCTCAAGGGGCGGCCCAGCATGGCCCATCTTCATCAGCACGAGCTCAAGACCCTCGCGAGGGGCCAAGCCTCGCGGGGAGGACGACAGGGGGCTTCCTCAAGCACGGCCTCATCAGGCTGGCTCGCGAGGAGGTGGAGAGATCAAGGCGGGGCACCTCACGAGGTGCCCATGACGCAAGCCATGACGACCAAGGGCGCCAGGCGGGCGCCAGCCCGCGCAGTGTCCTCCTTTCCTGTTTGGTGCAAAGGGAGCAAGCGCAAGCGAGAGCATCAAGCAAAGGCATCCGTTTTGGTGCAACAAGACCAAGACCGTCGCAACGGCAGGAAGGAGGTCATTGTGGAGCCCAAGCCGGCGTCACCACCAGAGCCTTTGGCAGGCGAGGACCAACTTTAGTCAGGATAAGTGTACTAGATGTTCCCCTTCAAAATGGCCAATTGTTGGCGCCCTTCCAGCTCAATATTTGGGAAGAGGCCCAGGGCCTTTGCCTATAAATAGGACTAGCCACCCATAAGGTAGAGGCAGGTGGATCATCATCAGGAAACCAGTGGAAAGCGTGACCAAACTCCCCCTAGCAGTTCATCGCACCAGCCAAGAACAGACCCTCGCGAGGCTGTTCTTCCTTGTATTGTTCATCATCAGCCCAAGAGGCAATCCACCACTCCACAAACTAGAGTAGGGTATTACACCACAACGGTGGCCCGAACTAGTATAAACCCTATGTCTCTTGTGTTGTTCCTTTCATAGCTTATATCCTAGCGAGGTGGCGAGGCAAAGGTAGGTAGAGGGCGAGATCTCCGTGCGCACCCCAGTGTTCGAATCTAGAGGGTCTGCCGGAACCCGGAATCCGACAAGCACCTCAATAGAGAAAGCCGAAAACTGACCGGCATGATGTGGCGAGAGCTGGTCGCTGTTCGAGAGGTCTTAAAATCCTTAAAGATTTTCCGCTTTAGGCGATATATCGGCTTCGTCCGATCTAGTCGTGTATAGCGCCCCGATTCGGTCTTCCGGATTCTAGTGGTTCGCCGAAATTTAAAATTGTAGACTTCTATGGCTAAGTGAAAGTTATAAAGCCGCATAGTCTGATTGCCTTGTTCGCTGTGTCGGACACCTCCTTAAGGGACCAAACATTTGGATAAGGAGTGTCCGGGTTTTCCACGAACACCCTAGTACTAGTTAAGTGGGGGAGGAAGCCGGCGACTGGCCTGCTTTCAGAATTTTATAAACAGCTGCACAGAAGGTAATATTTTAAATAACAAAAGCACTACATAGCGCAAGTAACTTCGTCCTTAAATTACAAACATGACAGAAGTGAATCCATTCAAAAATGGTGTCCTTGGTACATTCATCAGCGACGAGACGAGCACCCTTCATGACGCCATCATAGTACAGCTCGGGATGGCGATGCGCCTTGCCCTCCGGTGGCCCGTCCTTGACCAGCTTCTCCGCATCCAGCTTGCCCCAATGCACCTAAACGCGGGCAAAGGCCCGGCGGGCACCCTCGATGCACACGGATCGCTTGATCACCTCATGCCATGGGCAGACATCCACCATCCGCTTGATCAGGCCGAAGTAGCTAGTGGGCATGAGCTCACCAGGCCACATCCGGACTATGAAACCTTTCATAGCCAGTTCGGCCGCCCTGTGGAGTTCGACCAACTACTTCAGTTGGTCACTCAGAGGCATCGGGTGTTCGGCCCAGCCTACTGGGACCAGAACAGCTTCTCCGTTGAGTTCCCCTCCTGGGCACGGTAGAACTCCGCAGCGTCTGATACGCCGCGTGGCAGATCTGCGAACGCCCCTGGAGAGCTCCGAATTCGAGTAAGTAAAAGAAACGCCTCCTCCACATGTTTGCTTTGCATAAAGAACTTCTTACCCGCTACTATCTTCCTGGCCTTCTGGATCTCCTGCTGTGCTTTCTCAGCTTCGGCCTTGGCGTCCTTCAAATTCACAAGGGCCTTCGCAAGCTCGGCCTCTTTCGCCTTCAAATCATGCCCCACGGACTTGCATCTCTTGTCGAGGTCCTGGAGCTCTTGCTGTACCTCACCTACCCTAGCACTTTGCCATTCGCGCTCCTTACACTCCGAGGCCGCCTTTTCAGGGACGCCACTTCGGTGGTGGCCCCTGTTACACAGTCACGACACTTAGGCGTTAGACTCACCTATTCTGTGTATCCTCAAATGCATAAGAGAGGGAATCACTTACCCTTGTTCTCTTCGAGCTGCCTCTTCATGAGGTCGAGCTCTCCCTGCGCCTGCTCCAGGTCCCGTTTCAGTTCGGCAACCTCTGCAGTACGGGCAGCAGCAGCAAGCAGCACAGCCTGCTTATTCACAATAATACTTATTATTAGACTACTGCGGATTATAATTGACCCTCCATTTGGTTTTTCTTTCCGAACACCAAACAGAGTATCAGGGGCTACTACCTATCGGGTGGTAATTTTGCAAATATTTATTACTTACCTCGAAGCCTGTCAGGAGGCTGGTGCAAGCTTCGGTTAGTCTGCTTTTGGCAGACAAAACTGTGACACTCCAAAAATGTTGTGGTTTTTGTTTTCAGTTAGAGCCTTGCTTGGTTTGAAGAAGGTCATTTAAACCCTTCTTAAAAACCCTCTTCTAAGTTTGCCCTCTCAAAAATCTTTTCTTGGTTTTAGTTTCTCTTAAAAAGAAAACCTTTTGTTTTTGGGCTTTCTTTTGATTTTAGATCCATTCTTGTTTACCATGCCTCCTATGGTAAAATTCCCCCAAAACCCCTCCTCCCACTTTGGTACAACCCAAACATTCTGTCCAAACTAATAAAATCCATTTTTGGATTTTATTCCAATTATTTCTCTTCCCAAAATTATTCTGTCATTTCTTTTGAGCCTAGGTGATTTGCAAAGCAAGTACCCTAATGCTTTTGATTTTTTGCCTCAACTCAACACCCCTGGATAGTCCTTTGTACCCAGAACCCAGAACCATCTTGATCCACTCTTCTTCTTTTAAAAAATTTCGAATTTCACTCTCTGCAAGTTTGGACCAGATTTGCCAAATTTGGTGAAATTCATATCTACACTTCTCCAAAAATTCCACCAAAATTCAGGCAACCTCTAGTGGCAACGAGAGATCACTCCACCAAAAATCAGCTCAAGGAAAAATCCCCACATGCCAGAATCATTCTGTCGAACACTTGGCATGCACTGTTTTCGTTCATATTCAGAAAATTCAGAGTTTCAGTGTCGTTTCCCCGACAGAACTTCAGTCACATGCCCACTGTGTATTTGGCTTGATGCTCGCAGCCCCACCTTCTTGTCCGGAGCTCCACACGCGCTCTTGGTGCCTTCCTGGCGTCGGTGGCGCCCTGGCCCGCCTGCGCCGGCGTGCTTTGCGGCGGCAGAACCACCGTAACGGCCGACAGGGAGCAAAACTGCGGCTTAACACCGTTCGGCGCCGCCCAAACCTCCTGGTGGCTCCGCGTGGCCATCTCCTTGCCAGCGCATGCATGCAGCACCATCGCCGTGGCTTGGCACGCGAAGAGCACGTTCTCTGCCGCCGACGGGCCGTGCTGCCGTTCCGTCGAGGGCAGGCCGTAACCCTCCCTCCCATGCTGAGCTGGACCCTGAAATGGCACCACTGCTCCACCTAGGCGATGCTCAAGCTCCTAAGCTAACTGTCCCACCACAGCGCCGCCGTAATCACCCGCCGGACTTATCCGTTCACGGCAACCGCCTCGTGCCGGCTATAAATAGCACCCCCGAGCTCGCTCTCGCCCCCGCACAACTCCACCACTACACTAGACCCCGCCTAGCCACTGGAAGAGCCTCGAGAGGCCCTTCTTCCCCGACTCCGGCCGCCCCGACTCCGGTGAGGCCGTCTCCGGCGCCCTAACATCATCAACAACCCTCTCGAGCAACTAGGAGACTAACCCACACTCCTATTTGATCCCCGCAGCTCCCTCCGGCGAGATCCACGACTGCCCGAACCGCCGTCCGCCGGAGCAAGGGCCGCCGTCGACATAGTGCTCGCTGGCGACCACCACCACCACCCACAGACGCGGAACGGTGCACTAATCACGAAGGTACCCCCCGATCCCCCCGCCTCGCCGTGGATCGCCGTCGGCGACCACCGCACCCCTCGGGCGCCGTCGCGCTCTGTTTTCTCTGTTTGAAATTTCAAACCTGACAGGTGGAGCCCGCCTATCAGCCTCATAGCTGTTTCTTTTAAACGAAACGTTATTGTAGACTTTTCCGCAGAGCCCCCTGGAAACTTTCTGTTTCATTACAGATGGGTCCTTGGACCAAAACTCTTATAATATTTTAACAGAAAATGGTTTTTGATTGATTCCTTTTCTGTCACCTTTATTTTTCTGTCTAGTTTTTTGTCATATTTATTTGAAAAATATTTGGAACACTTTTTTGTACACTCACGGTATTTACGTTACGTACGTATTTCTCTTATACCGTAGATACGGGAGGAGGTGACGGAGCTGCAAACTTCACACAGTTAAACGCCGACTACTCCAAACCAGGCAAGCATGTTTGAACTCTTGATATGATGAGTGGTTGTTGCATGTTTGCATTTTAGTATAGTCATGGCATGTTTATGAAAACTCCTTTGAATGTTATATTTCGTGCACATTAGTGGAAAGTAAGTCTCGGAAAGCATTATGTTGTTGGATACATATTTGCATGGCCATGTGATGGCATGAGGATGGGTAAGATGGCCGTGTTGTGACATGCTAGAATTATGCCAGATTATTTGACTTCCGTGTCATCGTGAAACAAATCACATTTCCATTCATTCCTTCCCGTATTGTCACATGTTTTCCGAAAGGAATATGGCTTAGTAAGTTGCAAATCGTTTTCCTGGTACACACCAAATACAGAGGCCGGGATGAGGGTTCCATGGCCCTGGATTAAAGCCCGTCATCCGATCAGGGGGCATGGGTGTTTCCGGTTGGGACTGAGAGGGGGGCACCCCTTAGAGCGCGCGTATAGAAATTTGATCCCATGCTATTCGAGGTTGTGGCCTCCCCATCTCAAAGTTTTTCTTGGACGTTGTCCAGGGTGATTCCTGGCATCGTGAGGTGAAATGGGTGTGTACTAGTTAAATGTGTTTCTACTGAAATACCGTAAACGGAACTAGTCCTTCGTGACTACGGAAATCCGTTGGCTGTGGTCGGTTCATCCAAACTCTGCAGAGTCTCAAATCTTTCAATTATCTTGTACTTTGTTCAAGTACTATATTCATCTTATCTTGTCAGGTATCAGCCTCAGTGACAAAACTCCGGAGGGATTCATGTGGGATAAATCCGGTTAAAAGATTATTCTTGTGGATGGACTAATCTTGTTATTTACTTTTGTACAAGCCCTGTCTGTGATGTCGCTCAGACGTCCGACGGTGGCATACTTGTATTTACATTTATTGTAAGCCCTTTATGTGATGTCACTCAGACGTCCGACTGTGGCATTTCTTTTAAAGACCTTTATGTGATGTCGCTCAGACGTCCGACTGTGGCATTTCTTTCAAAGCCCTTTATGTGATGTCGCTCGGACGTCCGACTGTGGCATTTCTTTTAAAGCCCTTTATGTGATGTCGCTCAGACGTCCGACTGTGGCATTTCTTTTAATGTCCTTTATGTGATGTCGCTCAGACGTCTGACTATGGCATTTCTTTTAAAGCCCTTTATGTGGTGTCGCTTAAACGCCCAACTGCGGCATGAGTTTTATTGGTTTACCTTTTGAGGCGTCGCTCCAGACACCCGATCCATTTTCATTTATTTGTTTACTTATCAAGTCGTGCATAAATATTATCATTGTTGTATGAGCAACATTTTATTCGTGACGCATTCATGCATTCATTGATTATATCTTTTGTCCGAACTGTCTTGCGAGTACTTTCAAAGTACTCACCTGGCTTGTTGATTTGGCCAGATGTTGATGAAGGCGATCTCATGGATGAAGAGTTTGATAGCGAGTCCGACGCCTAGAGGAGTCCCAGTCAGTCCCGTGCGATCCTATTTGGTCATTGTATTATCCGCTTCCGCAACCCAGAAATAAATTCATCGAGCCTCACCTGGACGCTCGATGAGCTGCCAGTTAGGAGTCAAGTTATCCACCACTTTTTACCTCGAGCTAGTAGCATGCCACCACATCCATGTGTCATAACCGCCCTTATGTGAGATATTGGCGAGTTTGTAATAAATTGTTGAGCAGCCTCAGCTCAACCCTGTAATATATTTAATGCTGCTGGTCCTCTGTTCATCAAGTATTTGTCTACCAGTGAGGATGACTTTTCCTATATTGGGATTTAAAGATCGATTTTCTCAATATTTATTTATTGAAAAAGTCGGTCGTGACAGACTTGGTAACCAGAGCCAGGCTGACTGTAGGAAGCCGCTTGGTGCGATCGCTAATTGGTTATTAGCATGACAGAGTTAATTCATGTTTTTAAAAATGTAGACATTTTTCTGAGAGTCAGCAAAAAAATTTATGATCTGATCACTCAGAATTTTTGCATACTTTTGTAGATGGCCGGCAGCGACTGCGAGTCTCAAATGTTCGCCAACGTGCCTGAGGGGTTCGTCAAACTCCTCTCCTTCATCGTTCAGGTCGCGATGGGGCCATCTGTGCGCCCAGTCTTCACACTTTATCCGCACAAGATAACCGACAGTCTGACCATGCACCAAGCCGCGGTGCAATTCAGGGGAGGTCGTGTTGAGATGCGCCGCTTCCATTTCTTGGGGAGAGCCATGCCGACAGAGAGGCATGCTATGCAGATGGCAGCCCGCGAGGCGATAGCTCGTCTTCGGGATGTCCTTCCTGCAATGAAGACCCATCGCTACCGCTACCTTCCATGCCACGTGCCTTACACCTGTCACTACTCATTCTCTTGCCCCAGAGGAGAGCAAGACGAGGCCTTTGAGATGCTTGTCGAGTACCTCCGAGCCCTGGAAGCAGCCTTCGACAGCATGGTGGACGACCTCGTAGCTGCCCGCATGGACTCAGTTAATGGTTGTGCATCTAACAGGAGGGAACTCCTACACACCGCTCCACCGCTGACTTTTATCTCGTCCTCAGCTTCTCATTCGCCTACCATTCTCGCCACTGCATGTCGTCTGCCTACCACTGAGGAATTTAACCAGGCTATTGCACCCACTCCCGTTCGCACTGCGCCACTTTTTGCACCCACTCCCGTTCGCGCTGCACCACTTTTTGCACCCACTCCCATACGTGCTACTCCACCTATTCCGCCCACTCTTATGCAGGGTACTCCGCCTACGGCACCTGCTCCTTCAACTCAGCGCAGCGTTCCTCGTCTGGAACCTATTAGCGAGGAGGAAGTTGATTCCCTAACGTCACTGCATCTCACCCTCGGCAGGCCAAGGGAGATCCTCACCATCTCCGACTGAGTGCGCGTAGACGCCATGCGATGTATCGACTTGTGTAATATGTTTATATGTACATAGGTTGTGAGAAGTAGCCTGTTTGTGCATCATGTAGGATCTGGAGAAGTGCACTAGTTTAAATAACAGGTCAGGATTATGTACGCATGTCCTGAGTGATGTATTGTATAATTATGCTTGCGTGTAATATATGTAATAGTCCTTCTCCGCGCGCAAACGTGTATTTTCATAAATATCCTGGAGTTTAAAAAAAAAATCTTGTGTGTGATTTTATTGACTTTTGCGACTCTCTTTCTTACGAGTTTCACAAAATATATCCCAGAGTGAAAGATGTCTCGTCCTTGGACGCGCTCCATGCCAAATCAGCCAGAAGAAAATTATGGCACACCGCAAAACCACAATTTCACTCAGGGACAGACAAGTCAACAGGACAGTGAAACAGCTTTTACACAAGTATGTCGTTTGTATGAACAGAGTCAGCAACAACACCAGGAAATGATGAACCAATTCATCAATATGGGAAGTAACTGTGGTCAGTATCAACCGCAATCGAAATTATCTGAGTTATAGAAGACGCGTCCTCCAACATTTTCTCATACCGACAAGCCTCTTGAGGCCGACGACTGGCTTCGAGACATGGAGAGAAAATTAATTATTGCACAGTGTTCAGACCGTGAAAAAGTATTGTATGCACCACATTATCTCACAGGAGCAGCTGCATCGTGGTGGGAAAACTTCCTGCACATGCAAGCCAACAAAAATGAAATAACCTGGGAGGATTTCAAAGAAGGTTTTCGTGGGGCACACATTCCTAAGAGTGTCATGAAAATCAAGAAGAGAGAATTTGATGACCTCAAGCAAAGGACCATGACAGTGTTAGAATACAACAGCCAATTCACTCTACTGTCTCGCTACGCCAATGAAGAACGCATGACCGAGAGCAAGAAGATGGAAAAATTATTGGAAGGCCTGGCACCCGCCCTTAAGTGCCAGCTAGTTGTGCATACCTTTCCAGATTTTAAAACACTGGTGGATAAGGCCATCACTCTGGAAAATGAGCAACGTAGCATGGAAGATTTCCGCAAACGCAAAAGGGACCAGACTACTTTTACTCGCAACCCCAGAAACAAGACTGAATTCCAGAAGGGTGGGGCACACAAAACCCCGATGGAAAATTCACGTCCAATCAAGAATTTCCATGCAAGAGACAAAGAGTTCACCTATCGCCCAGGCGTTACCTGTTATGCTTGTGGAGAAGAAGGGCACTATGCCAAGTAGTGCCCCAAGCCAAGGAACTCAACCCCGAAGCCCAATAATGGTGGCAATAATTCAGCGCCAAAGCGAAGCAATTTCAACCCCAATAACAACCACCGGAAAGGTCACCTGAACCACGTGACCCGAGAGGAAGCACAGAAAGCCCCAGATATCGTACTCGGTACGTACCCCGTCAACACAATACCTGCCATGGTTTTGTTTGATTCTGGAGCTTCTCACTCATTCATTTCAAAAAAATTTGCTTTGCAAAATGTTTTTTCGATGCTTCCCTTGGAAAAATCAATGATCATCAAGTCCCCTGGAATTAAGCAAGTGACCCAGACTTACTGTCAAGGTGTGGTTATTGAATTTGAAGGATTGAAGTTTTACGCCAACCTTATTGTATTGGAAAGCAAAGGACTGGATGTCATCCTAGGGATGGATTGGTTAACCACCAACAAAGGTTTTACTGACTGCTTCAACCGGAGCGTGATTCTCACACACCATCATGGGAAGAAAATAAAAGTTTCAGCCAAAGAGAGACAAATACCTCGGCAACCTAGATTAAACAAGGTGGACGTTTCTGAGCTGAACAAGGTTCTAGTAGTATGTGAATTCCCAGATGTATTTCCAGAAGAACTACTAGGCATGCCACCGGACTGAGAGATAGAATTCAGCATTGAGCTAGCACCCGGAACCGCTCCCATTTACAAGAAACCATACAGAATGGCACCATCCGAATTAGTAGAGTTGAAGAAGCAAATAAAAGAATTATTGGAGAAAGGATACATACGAGCCAGCTCCTCACCTTGGGGTTCTCCAATTTTATTTGCCAAGAAGAAGGATGGAACAATGAGGTTGTGTATTGATTATCGAGCTCTCAACATGGTCACAATCAAGAACAAATACCCAATGCCCAGAATAAATGATTTATTTGATCAGCTTGCACAGGCCAAGGTCTTCTCAAAAATTGACTTGAGATCAGGATACCACCAATTAAAAGTACGAACAGAAGATATTCCCAAGACCGCCTTCACCCCCAGATATGGGCTGTATGAGTTCACAGTGATGCCATTCGGGCTAACCAACGCCCCCGCATATTTTGTTCACCTCATGAACAAAGTATTTATGAAGTATATGGACAAGTTTGTTGTGGTATTCATCGATGATATTCTGATATATTCCAAAACACCAGAAGAGCACGCCGAACATCTCAGGATTGTACTCAGAGAACTCAGGAAACATCAACCGTACGCCAAATTCAGCAAATGTGAATTTTGGCTAAGACAGGTGGGTTTCCTAGGCCACGTGCTAACCCAAGAAGGTATTGCAGTAGACCCGGAAAAAGTCAAGGCCGTACTTGGCTGGAAACCACCAGCTAACATAACGGACGTACGGAGTTTCTTGGGAATGGCAGGCTATTATCAGAGATTTATTGAAGGATTCTCCACTATAGCAAAGCCCATGACACAATTGCTCAAGAAAGGCAAGAAGTTTGAATGGACAGAAGCATGTGAGAAAAGTTTCCAAGAGCTAAAAAGCAAATTAACAACGGCACAGTACTAATTGTGCTGGATATACACAAGAATTTTGAGGTATATTGTGACGCATCCCGGAAAGGCCTCGGATGCGTGTTGATGCAAGAAGGCAAGGTAGTTGCGTATGTCTCCAGACAACTACGCAAGCATGAGGAGAATTATCCCACTCAAGACTTGGAATTAGCAGCGGTCATCCATGCACTCAAGGAATGGAGACACTTCCTACTTGGAAATCGTTGTGAGATATACACAGACCATAAGAGTCTTAAGTATATTTTCACACAGCCGGAGCTAAATTTACGGCAACGATGCTGGTTAGAGTTGGTGAAGGATTATGATGTTGGAATCCACTATCATCCTAGAAAAGCAAATGTTGTGGCAGATGCACTTAGTCGAAATCCCAGCACGGAGGACGACGGTATACCAAAGTTGAGGCCAGAATTTCAACAGGAATTTGCCAGACTCAATTTAATAATGGTTACCGAAGGCAGGGTGTCGAATCTAGAAATACATCCTACCCTGATGGAAAAGATCAAGGAAGCCCAGCACGGACACCCCAGCATTGAGGGCATAAAAAGGAAAGTGAGTTTGGGAAGAGCCTCAGAATTCAACATAGATGAGCAAGGAATATTGTGATACAGAGAGAGACTTTGTGTACCAAATATCAAGGACCTCAAACAGCAGATTTTGGCCGAAAGCCACACAGATCCGTATTCAATCCACCCTGGAGGGACAAAAATGTACAAAGACCTTCAGGAAAATTTTTGGTGGCATGGTATGAAGAGAGATATAGCCACGTTCATTGCATGCTGTGACTCTTGTCAACATATCAAGGCCGAGCACCAGAAACCAGCCGGACTGTTACAGCCAAACAAGATACCCGAGTGGAAGTGGGATGAGATTGGAATGGACTTTATCGTTGGACTGCCACGGTCACGACACGGAAACGATGCCATATGGGTCATAATCGACAGATTAACCAAGGTGGCACATTTTATTCTGGTAAAGACAACTTACACCACTCAGAGACTGGACAGACTTTATCTTGCCCGTATCCTCTGCCTACATGGAGTCCCTAAGACTATCATCTCCGATAGAGGCACACAGTTCGTCTCTAGATTTTGGGATCACCTACAACAGGCACTGGGAACCCAACTAGCATTCAGTACCGCATACCATCCCCAGACTGATGGGCATACTGAATGCGTAAACCAAATTCTAGAAGACATGCTGAGAGCCTGTGTCCTCACCTATGGAAACAGTTGGGAAGAAAGTTTGCCATATGCAGAGTTCGCATACAACAACAGCTTTCAAGCCAGCTTGCAAATGGCACCCTTTGAAGCGCTATATGGGAGAAGATGTCGTACCCCGCTAAATTGGTCAGAGACCGGAGACAGCCATATCTTTGGCCCAGATATGCTCAAGGAGGCCGAAGAGAAGGTTAAAACAATTAGAGATCGACTCAAAACAGCTCAAAGTTGGCAGAAGAGTTATTACGATCGAAAGCATCGGGAAATCAGTTTTGAACCCGAAGAATTGGTATACCTAAGAGTTTCTCCTATGAAGGGTCTGCAGCGATTCAGGATTAAGGGAAAGCTAGCACCAAGATTCATCGGACCATTTCATATAGTGGCCCGAAGAGGCACGGTAGCTTACCAGCTAGACCTACCCGGAGATTTATCCGGTATCCACAACGTATTCCACATCTCGCAGTTGAGAAAATACATGAGCAACCCAAAGAAGCAAGTATCACATGAGAATATTGACGTGCAACCAGACCTCACCTACCGGGAGCACCCAATAAAAATATTAGAAGAGTCTGAGAGGAGGACCCGACAGAAAACCATCAAGTTTTTCAGAGTTCAGTGGAGCAATCACACCGAGAATGAAGCAACTTGGGAGAGCAAGGACTTTCTCCAAACAGAGCACCCACACCTGTTTAAGGATCAGCTGAAATCTCGGGGACGAGATTTTTCCTAAGGGGGTAGGTGCTGTGACACCCCAAAATTTTGTGGTTTTTGTTTTTAGTTAGAGCCTTGCTTGGTTTGAAGAAGGTCATTTAAACCCTTCTTAAAAACCCTCTTCTAAGTTTTCCCTCTCAAAAATCTTTTCTTGGTTTTAGTTTCTCTTAAAAAGAAAACCTTTTGTTTTGGGGCTTTCTTTTGATTTTAGATCCATTCTTGTTTACCATGCCTCCTATGGTAAAATTCCCCCAAAACCCCTCCTCCCACTTTGGTACAACCCAAACATTCTGTCCAAACTAATAAAATCCATTTTTGGATTTTATTCCAATTATTTCTCTTCCCAAAATAATTCTGTCATTTCTTTTGAGCCTAGGTGATTTGCAAAGCAAGTACCCTAATGCTTTTGATTTTTGACCTCAACTCAACACCCCTGGATAGTCCTTTGTACCCACAACCCAGAACCATCTTGATCCACTCTTCTTCTTTTCAAAAATTTCAAATTTCACTCTTTGCAAGTTTGGACCAGATTTGCCAAATTTGGTGAAATTCATATCTACACTTCTCCAAAAATTCCACCAAAATTCAGGCAACCTCTAGTGGCAATGAGAGACCACTCCACCAAAAATCAGCTCAAGGAAAAATTCCTACATGCCAGAATCATTCTGTCGAACACTTGGCATGCACTGTTTTCATTCATATTCAGAAAATTCAAAGTTTGAGTGTCGTTTCCCCGACAGAACTTCAGTCACATGCCCACTGTGCATTTGGCTCGATGATCGTAGCCCCTCCCTCTTGTCCGGAGCTCCACACGCGTGCTTGGCGCCTTCCTGGCGTCGGTGGCGCCCTGGCCCGCCTGCGCCGGCGTGCTTTGCGGCGGCAGAACCACCGTAACGGCCGACAGGGAGCAAAACTGCGGCTTAACACCGTTCGGTGCCGCCCAAACCTCCTGGTGGCTCCGCGTGGCCATCTCCTTGCCGCGCACGCATGCAGCACCGTCGCCGTGGCTTGGCACACGCAGAGCGCGTTCTCTGCCGCCGATGGGCCATGCTGCCGTTCCGTCGAGGGCAGGCTGTAATCCTCCCTCCCGTGCTGAGTTGGACCCTGAAATGGCACCACTGCTCCACCTAGGCGATGCTCAAGCTCCTAAGCCGACCGTCCCGCCACAGCGCCACCGTAATCACCCGCCGGACTTATCCGTTCACGGCAACCGCCTCGGGCCGGCTATAAATAGCACCCCCGAGCTCGCTCTCGCCCCCGCACAACTCCACCACTACACTAGACCCCGCCTAGCCACTGGAAGAGCCTCGAGGGGCCCTTCTTCCCCGACACCGGCCGCCCCGTTCCGCCTCGGCCTCCACCTCGATTCACTCCGGTGAGGCCGTCTCCAGCGCCCTAACCTCGTCAGCAACCCTCTCGAGCAACTAGGAGACTAACCCCCACTCCTATTTAATCCCCACAGCTCCCTCCGGCGAGATCCACGACTGCCCGAACCGCCGTCCGCCGGAGCAAGGGCCGCCGTCGACACAGTGCTCACCGGCGACCACCACCACCACCCACAGACGCGGAACGGTGCACTGATCACGAAGGTACCCCCCGATCCCCCTGCCTCGCCATGGATCGCCGCCGGCGACCACCGCACCCCTCGGGCGCCGTCGCGCTCTGTTTTCTCTGTTTGAAATTTCAAACCTGACCGGTGGAGCCCGCCTGTCAGCCTCACAGCCGTTTCTTTTAAACAAAACGTTATTCTGGACTTTTCCGTAGAGCCCCCTGGAAACTTTCTGTTTCATTACAGATGGGTCCTTGGACCAAAACTCTTATAACTTTTTAACAGAAAATGGTTTTTGATTGATTCCTTTTCTGTCACCTTTATTTTTCTGTCTACTTTTTTTCCTATTTATTTGAAAAATATTTGGCACAGTTTTCTATACACTCATGGTATTTACGTTACGTATATATTTCTCTTATACCGTAGATACCGGAGGAGGTGACGGAGCTGCAAACTTCACATAGTTAAACTCCGACTACTCTGAACCAGGCAAGCATGTTTGAACTCTTGATATGATGAGTGGTTGTTGCATGTTTGCATTTTAGTATAGTCATGGCATGTTTATGAACATTCCTTTGAATGTTATATTTCGTGCACATTAGTGGAAAGTAAGTCTCGGAAAGCATTATGTTGTTGGATACATATTTGCATGGCCATGTGATGGCATGAGGATGGGTAAGATGGCAGTGTTGTGACATGCCAGTCTTATGCCAGATTATTTGACTTCCGTGTCATCGTGAAACAAATCACATTTCCATTCATTCCTTCCCGTACTGTCACATGTTTTTCGAAAGGAATATGGCTTAGTAAGTTGCAAATCGTTTTCCTGGTACACACCAAATAGAGAGGCCGGGATGAGGGTTCCATGGCCCTGGATTAAAGCCCGTCATCCGGTCAGGGGGCATGGGTGTTTCCGGTTGGGACCGAGAGGGGGGCACCCCTTAGAGCGCGCGTATAGAAATTTGATCCCATGCTATTCGAGGTTGTGGCCTCCTCGTCTTGAAGTTTTTCTTGGACGTTGTCCAGGGTGATTCCTGGCATCGTGAGGTGAAATGGGTGTGTACTAGTTAAGTGTGTTTCTACTGAAATACCGTAAACGGAACTAGTTCTTCGTGACTACGGAAATCCGTTGGCTGTGGTCAGTTCATCCAAACTCTGCAGAGTCTCAAATCTTTCAATTATCTTGTACTTTGTTCAAGTACTATATTCATCTTATCTTGTCAGGTATCAGCCTCAGTGACAAAACTCTGGTGGGATTCATGTGGGATAAATCTGGTTAAAAGATTACTCTTGTGGATGGACTAATCTTGTTATTTACTTTTCTACAAGCCCTGTCTGTGATGTCGCTCAGACGTCCGACGGTGGCATACTTGTATTTACATTTATTGTAAGCCCTTTATGTGATGTCGCTCAGACGTCCGACTGGTGCATTTCTTTTAAAGCCTTTATGTGATGTCTCTCAGATATCCGACTGTGGCATTTCTTTCAAAGCCCTTTATGTGATGTCGCTCAGACGTCCGACTGTGGCATTTCTTTTAAAGCCCTTTATGTGATGTCGCTCAGACGTCCGACTGTGGCATTTCTTTTAAAGCCCTTTATGTGATGTCGCCCAGACGTCCGACTGTGGCATTTCTTTTAAAGCCCTTTATGTGGTGTCGCTTAGACGCCCGACTGCGGCATGAGTTTTATTGGTTTACCTTTCGAGGCGTCGCTCCAGACACCCGATCGATTTTCATTTATTTGTTTACTTATCAAGTCATGCATAAATATTATCATTGTTGTATGAGCAACATTTTATTCGTGACGCATTCATGCATTCATTGATTATATCTTTTGTCTGAACTGTCTTGCGAGTACTTTCAAAGTACTCACCTGGCTTGTTGATTTGGCCAGATGTTGATGAAGGCGATCTCATGGATGAAGAGTTTATAGCGAGTCCGACGCCTAGAGGAGTCCCAGTCAGTCCTGTGCGATCCTATTTGGTCATTGTATTTTTCGCTTCCGCAACCCAGAAATAAATTCATCGAGCCTCACCTCGACACTCGATGAGCTGCCAGTAAGGAGTCAAGTTATCCACCACTTTTTACCTCGAGCTAGTAGCATGCCACCACATCCATGTGTCATAACCGCCCTTACGTGAGATGTTGGCGAGTTTGTAATAAATTGTTGAGCAGCCTCAGCTCAACCCTATAATATATTTAATGCTACTGGTCCTCCGCTCATCAAGTATTTGTCTACCAGTGAGGATGACTTTTCCTATACTGGGATTTAAAGATCGATTTTCTCAATATTTATTTATTGAAAAAGTCGGTCATGACAAAAACCTTCCGAATCACCGTACTCATGAGAGTACGGTGCTCTTCATCGATGGAAGCATCGTGAAGCGCTTCCAGCAGACAGTCCGGTGCCTCATGCGCAATGGAAGTCCTCGATACAGATGGATCGCCCTCCCTAATGAGGGGTTGCCCGCCTGAGTCCGGAACCATCGAAAGTTCAGGAATTGTATTCGGCTGAGAGCCCGGCTGGACATGGCTCTTGTCGACACGATCCGCGGGGATCTTGAACCCCGCGTGTCCGACATCTGGGACCCCGCCTCAGGGCGTCTCCAGAGTCACCTCCCCCCCGCTCTGGGAGGCTTTGTGAGAACACCTCCATGTCGTCTGCGGGTTGAGGAGTAGTGGCTGTCGGAAGCGAATTTATCTCTGAATCGCTCAGGGACCCGGAGGAAGATACCTCGGGGTGATCCCTGGCCGGACTACATGTATGTTCGGTGTCAAACCAAAGCTATGGAGTGAAATTTTGATGAAGTGCGGACACTTATGATTGCACTGGGGCTTCCCCCTCGGCAGCCACCCCTCCTCGCTGAGAGCGACCGTGGCGGAGTAGTCCGGAAGGGGCCCTTTCCCCTTCTTGGACGCCCCAGCCTCCCCTCCCGGGGAGGCCTTCCTCTTCTTCTCCCCCAGTGGGGAGGTAGGATCTCTTCCTGATTCCCCCCACCTCTGCAGGAGGAATCCGTCTCGTCGTCATCGGATGACAGGGGAATGACGGCCCTGCGCCGAGGGCCTTTTCCGGCCCCTCGGTCCGCTTCCCCGGGCCACTCATCCTCTTCGGATGGGGCGTCTTCTTCTTCCTCCTCCCCTTCGTGGGAGTAGTCCGCCATGTTGTCTTCGGACGAGGCTTCCGGCACAACCTTACGCCGGAGACCCTTTCGGATCCCTGGGGCCTTCTTCTCGGCCTTCTTCTCCGGCACCTTGTACGGTGCCGGGACCAGCATATCTGTCAGGAGAACATTAGCTGGGCCTTCTAGCAGTGAAGCCGGACAGTAAACCCGCTCCGCTGTCTCCACATAATCCTGAAACAAACATGCATAATTACTTAAGGCTCTCCCATGAATATAATGGAAAGAACCAGGTCCGGTGGCACTCTGAGAACTCACCTGACTAGGAGCCCGCGCGGCGTGAAGCCCGCGGTCCTCGGATGTGGAAGGAGGTACTTCAGAGGCCTTGAATAGCACCTTCCATGCGCCTTTGTATGTCACGTCGTAGAGCTTCGGGAGCGTCTGGTGTTCGGTCAGGACGAACTCCCACAGATTGACTGCCTTCCTCTGGCAGGGCAGGATCCGGTGAACGAGCATGACCTGGATCACGTTGACAAGCTTGATGTTCTTGTCCTTCATGCTTTTGATGCATGTCTAGAGTCCGGTCACCTCCGTAGAATCACCCCAGGACAGGCCCTTCCTTTCCCAGGAGGTGAGCCACATGGGGGCTCCGGATCTAAATTCGGGGGCCGCCGCCCAGTTGGCGCCGCGTGGCTCGGTGATGTAGAACCAGCCCGGTTGCCATCCTTTTACGGTCTCCACAAAGGAGCCATCGAGCCATGTGACGTTGGGCATTCTGCCCACCATGGCCGCTCCGCACTCTGCTTGTTGGCCGCTTACAACCTTCGGCTTCACGCAGAAAGTTTGCACCCATAGGCCGAAGTGAGGCCGGATGCGGAGGAAGGCCTCCCATACAACGATGAACGCCGGGATGTTGAGGATGAAATTTGGGGCTAGATCATGGAAATCTAGCCCGTAGTAGAACATGAGCCCGCGGACGAAGGGATGGAGTGGAAATCCCAGTCCACGGGCGAAGTGGGCGACAAATACAACCCTTTCGTGGGGTCCTGGGGTCGGAATGACCTGCCCGGCGTCTGGTAGACGGTGTGCTATGTATGCGGCCAAGTATCCGGCCGCCCGAAGATTTGCGTTGTGCTTCTCCTTGACGGTGGAAGCCACCCACTTGCCTCCTGCTCCGGACATGTTTAGCTATGCGGAGAAGATTTGGGCTTGGGCACTGGAGCACGAGGGGGCAAGAGCGCGCAAAGGAGGAAGAAGGCGTGGGTGAAAATGGGGAAATCTTATCCCTTTATAGAGGAGCCGAGAGCGGTGCGCCTCCCCACTTGCCCGTTGAGAATCGCTTGTTTCCCGAGCGCCACGATTAATGGCGTGGTGAGATTACCCATACCCGTATTGATGAGAATCCCATGATAAGGGGACACGATATCTGCTTTGACAAGAGTGTCAAAGAAACCGCCTCACAATATGCACTGTAGCTGGTTATGGGAAAACGGATCGAATAAAGATCTAACCGTAATAACATGTCACTTCATTAGAAAAAGTTGTCAGCAGATTGCGTTTGTGAAATATCATTCTCTCTAGAATGGTGTGTAAAGATCATTTTGTGTATCCGGACACGATTCGAGTGTTCGATAATTACTTCGAAGTATTCGGAGAAGGAACCCGCCTTGCAATGCCGAAGACAATACTACGCGCCGGACTCATTGTCATTGAAGCCTGATTCAGGGGCTACTGAGGGAGTCCTGGATTAGGGGGTATCCGGACAGCCGGACTGTGTATAACGTCCGGACTATTGAAGTGTGAAGATACAAGACTCAAGACTTCGGCCCGTGTCCGGATGGGACTCTCCTTTGCGTGGAAGGCAAGCTTGGCAATCCGGATATTGTGTTTCCTTCCTTGTAACCGACTCCATGTAAACCCTAGCCCTCTCCTATGTCTATATAAACCAGAGAGGTTGGTCCTTAGAAGGTCGATCACAATTACAATCATACCATCATAGGCTAGCTTCTAGGGTTTAGCCTCTACGATCTCGTGGTAGATCTACTCTTGTACTACCCATATCTTCAATATTAATCAAGCAGGAAGTAGGGTTTTACCTCCATCGAGAGGGCCCGAACTTGGGTAAACATCTGTGTCCCTTGCTTCCTGTTACCATCATCCTTGACGCACAGATCGGGACCCCTACCCGAGATCCGCCGGTTTTGACACAGACAACAAGAGACTCTTTTTTATTCGCTTGCAGGGTTGTTTCAGAGAGACCATATTCATCCTATGCCTCCCATGGATTGATAAACCTTAGGTCGTCCCCTTGAGGGAAATGTCCTACTGTCTACAAGAAGAAGGTTGCATAGTAGACATCAAGCTCTTTTCTTGTGCCGTTGCCTGGGAGGTTAGTGCTTGAAGGTATATCTTTAGATCTTGCAATCAAATCTTTTAGTTTCTTGTTTATCACTAGTTTAGTCTGTAAAAGAAAACTACAAAAAATGGAATTGAGGTTGCCTCATACGTTTCATCTTTTTAATGTCTTTTGTGAAAATGATGGAAAGGAAAATTGTGCTCAAGTGCTAGAAGAAGAAGTGAATAAATTGTTTGGCACTGAATATTTGAATGATGAGCATGGTTGCAATGTTGTTAGTTTGAACTCTTTGAACATACATGATGCTAATGATATGCAAAGCTACAAGCTTGGGGATGCTATCTTTGATGAATGTGATATTTTTAGTCCCCCAAGTTTTGATGAGAATATTTATTATGATGAAAGCATGCCTCCTATTTATGATGATTATATTGATGAAAGTGGGTTTGGAAGAGTGTGAACTTTAGGAAGTAATGAACCCACTATTTTGGAGGGTGTTGAATCTTATTGTGATAATTATGAAACTAGATTTGGAGAGGTCGTGACTTTATTTAGTGATGAATCCACTATTTCGGAAGAGGTTCCAATTGATTATGAGAACAACGTTGTTATCTATGATGATTATTGTGATGACATGTATTCTATAAAGAATAATGATAACCATGAAACTTGTCGTCTTGATTTTATTTTTCAATTACTTATGCCTCACATGATAGTTATTTTGTTGAGTTTGCTCCCACTACTATTGATGAGAAGAAATTTGCTTATGTGGAGAGTAATAAAAAATCTATGCTTGTGAATCATGAAAATAATGCTTTATCTGATAGTTATATTGTTGAATTCATTCATCATGCTACTGAAAATTATTATGAGGGAGGAATATATGCTTGTAGGAATTGTAATAATATCATGTTTCCTCTCTATGTGTTGAATATCTTGAAGTTATGCTTGTTTTGCTTTCCTATGCTAGTTGATTCTTGTTCCCATAAGTAGTTTTCTCAAAAAATCCCTATGCATAGGAATTGGGTTAGACTTAAATGTGTTAGTCATATGCTTCATGATGCTCTCTTTGTAGTTCAATTCTTATCTTTCATGTGAGCATCGTTGAAATCATCATGCCTAGCTAGAAAGGTAATAAAGAAAAGCGCTTGTTGGGAGACAACCCAATATTTACCCTTTCTGTTTTTGTGTGTTAACATGATTAAGCTACTGTATTAATCATGTTTTATATCTTTTGTTTCAATAAAGTAACAAGTAAAGCCTTTGGGATAGTGTGGATGATAGTTGACTTGATTCTGTGCAAAAACAAAAACTTTTGCGCCGAGTCCAGGAATTTTGAAAATTTACTGGAACATCCTTTTTATCTGAATGATTTACACAAGATTGATATACAAATTACCAAGATTTCCCTAATTTTTCAGAATTTGTGGAGTTATAGAAGTATGGAAAGTTTCCAGATTACTACAGACTATTCTGTTTTTGACAGATTCTGTTTTCTATGTGTTGTTTGCTTATTTTCATGAATCTATGAGTAGTATCAGAGTTTATGAACCATGGAGAAGTTGGAATACATTATATATAAAACAAATATTAATTTAGAATGAGTTCACAACGGAGCTTATGAGTTTTCTATATAATTTTGTGTTGTGAAGTTTTCAAGTTTTGGGTAAAGATTCGATAGACTATGGAATAAGGAGTGGCAAGAGCCTAAGCTTGGGGATGCCCAAGGAGAACCCAAGGTAATAGTCAAGGACAACCAAGAGCCTAAGCTTGGCTATGCCCCGGAAGGCATCCCCTCTTTCGTCTTTGTTCAACGGTAACTTTAGTTGGAGCGATATTTTTATTCACCACATGATATGTATTTCGCTTGGAGCGTCATTTTATTTTATTTTGTTTTGCTTGTTGTTTGAATAATATACCAAGATCTTAAATTCTTAAATGTTAGAGAGTCTTCACATAGTTGCATAATTATTCGACTACTCATTAATCTTCACTTATATCTTTCGGAGTAGTTTCTCGTTTGCTCTAGTGCTTCACTTATATCTTTTTAGAGTACGGCAGTGGTTTTATTTTATAGAATATGATGAACTCTCATGCTTCACTTATATTATTTTGAGAGTCTTAAACATCATGGTAATTTGCTTTGGTTATGAATTTAGTCCTAATATGATGGGCATCCAAGAAGGATATAATAAAAACATTCATATAAAGTGCATTGAATACTATGAGAAGTTTGATTCCTTATGATTGTTTTGAGATATGAATATGATGATATTAGAGTCATGCTAGTGGATTAATTGTGAATTTCAGAAATACTTGTGTTGAGGTTTGTGATTCCCGTAGCATGCACATATGGTGAACCGTTATGTAATGAAGTTGGAGCATGAGATATTTTTTGATTGTCTTCCTTATGAGTGGCGGTTGGGGACGAGCGATGGTCTTTTACTACTAATCTATCCCCCTTGGAGCATGTGCATAGTAATTTGTTTCGATGACTAATAGATCTTCGTAATAAGTATGTGAGTTCTTTATGACTAATGTTGAGTCCATGGATTATACGCACTCTCACCCATCCACCATTGCTATCCTGTCTATTACCGTGCAACTTTCGCCGGTACCATACACCCACCATATACCTTCCTCAAAACAGCCACCATACCTACATATTAAGGCATTTCCATAGCCATTCTAAGATATATTGCGATGCCACTTTCCATTGTTCCATTTATTATGACATGCTTCATCATTGTCATATTACTTTGCATGATCATGTAGTTGACATCGTATTTGTGGCAAAGCAACCTTTCATAATTCTTTCATACATGTCACTCTCGATTCATAGCACATTCCAGTACACCACCGGAGGCATTCACATAGAGTCGTATTTTGTCCTAAGCATTGAGTTGTAATTTTTCAAGTTGTAAGTAAATAGAAGTGTGATGATCATCATTATGAGAGCGTTGTCCCATTTGAGAAAAAAAGAGGCCAAAGAAGCCAAAATAGAAAAAAAGAGGCCAAAGAAGCCAAGAAAAAAAGGTAAAAAGGAAAACAAAAGAAAAAGAAAAAATGAGAGAAAAACAGAGAAGGGGCAATGTTACTATCCTTTTTCCACACTTGTGCTTCAAAGTAGCACCATGATATTCATGATAGAGAGTCTCTTATTTTGTCACTTTCATATACTAGTGGGAATTTTTCATTATAGAACTTGGCTTGTATATTCCAATGATGGGATTCCTCAAATGCCCTAGGTCTTCATGAGCAAGCAAGTTGGATGCACACCCACTTAGTTTCTTTTTGATCTTTTATAAACTTATAGCTCTAGTGCATCCGTTGCATGGCAATCCCTACTCACTCTCATTGATATCGATTGACGGGCATCTCCATAGCCCGTTGATATGCCTAGTTTATGTGAGACTATCTACCTCTTTTTGTCTTCTCCACAACCACCATATTCTCTTCCACCATAGTACTATGTCCATGGCTCACGCTCATGTATTGCATGAAAGTAGAAAAGGTTTTAAAACATCAAAAGTATGAAACAATTGCTTGGCTTGTCATCAGTCTTGTGCATGATTTGAATATTTTGTGTGATGAAGATGGAGCATAGCCAGACTATACGATTTTGTAGGGATAAGCTTTCTTTGGCCATGTTATTTTGAGAAGACATAATTGCCTTGTTAGTATGCTTTAAGTATTATTGTTTTTATGTCAATACTAAACTTTTCTTTTATTTCTTATTGATCTAAATATTCTTGCCACAATAGAGAAAATTACATGTGTGAATATGTTAGGTAGCATTCCACATCTAAAATTCTATTTTTATCATTTACCTACTCGAGGACAAGCAAGAATTAAGCTTGGGGATGCTTGATACGTCTACAACGTATCTATACTTGTTTATTGTTCCATGCTATTATATTATCCATCTTGGATGTTTTATATGCATTTATATGCTATTTTATATGGTTTTTGGGACTAACCTATTAACCTAGAGCCTAGTGCCAGTTTCTGTTTTTCCTTATTTTTGAGTTTCGCAGAAAAAGAATATCAAACGAACTCCAATTGACCTAAAAAACTATGGAGATTATTTTTGGACCAGATGAAGCCCACAGAGCATCAGAGATGGACTAGAAGAGTCCCAAGTCAACCACGTGGGTGGAGGGCGCGCCCCTACCTCGTGGCTGACTCAGGGACCCCCCCTGACTTGTTGTCGACGCCAACACCTCTTATATATTCCCAAACTTCCAGAACAGAACCAAGATCGGGAGTTCCGCCACCGCAAGCCTCTGTAGCCACCAAAAACCAATCGGGACCCTGTTTTGGCACCCTGTCAGAGGGGGGAATCATCACCGGTGGCCATCTTCATCATGTCGGCGCTCTCCATGATAAGGAGGGAGTATTCACCCTCGGGGCTGAGGGTATGTACCAGTAGCTATGTGTTTGATCTCTCTCTCTCTCTCATGTTCTTGATATGGCACGATCTTGATGTACCGCGAGCTTTGCTATTATAGTTGGATCTTATGATGTTGCTGCCCCTCTATCTTCTTGTAATGGACTGAGTTTTCCCATTGAAGTTATCTTATCGGATTGAGTCTTCAAGGATTTGAGAACACTTGACGTATGTCTTGGGTGGGATACCCGTGGTGACAATGGGGTATTCTATTGATTCACTTGATGTATGTTTTGGTGATCAACTTACGGATTCTGTGACCTTGGGAATCTATACATAGAGGTTGGCACATGTTTTCGTCTTGACTCTTCGGTAGAAACTTTGGGGCACTCTATGAAGTTCTTTGTGTTGGTTTGAATAGATGAATCTGAGATTGTGTGATGCATATCATATAATCAAACTCGCGGATACTTGAGGTGACATTGGAGTATCTAGGTGACATTAGTGTTTTGGTTGATGTGTGTCTTAAGGTGTTATTTTACGACGAACTCTAGGGCTGTTTGTGACACTTATAGGAATAGCCCAATGGATTGATCGGAAAAAATAACTTTGAGGTGGTTTCGTACCCTACAATAATCTCTTCATTTGTTCTCCGCTATTAGTGACTTTGTAGTCACTCTTTGTTGCACGTTAAGCGTTCGTTATATGATCTAATTATGTTATGATTGTTGAGATAACTTGCACTAGTGAAAGTATGAACCCTAGACCTTGTTTCCTAGCATTGAAATACCGTTTTTGCTCACTTTTACCACTTGCTACCTTGCCGTTTTTATATTTTCAGATTACAAAAACCTATACCTACCGTCCATATTGCACTTGTATCACCATCTCTTCGCCGAACTAGTGCACCTATGAAATTTACCATTGTATTGGGTGTGTTGGGTACACAAGAGACTCTTTGTTATTCAATTGCAGGGTTGTTTGAGAGAGACCATCTTCATCCTATGCCCCCCACGGATTGGTAAACCTTAGGTTATCCACTTGAGGGAAATTTTCTACTGTCCGACAAAAATCTACGCTTGGAGGCCCAACACGAGTCTACAAGAAGAAGGTCGCGTAGTAGACATCAATCACCACTAGGTTAGCTTGAAGGGGTTGAACAGGACAAAAGACACAAGGAGTTTACCCAGGTTCGGCCCCTCATGGTGGAGGTAAACTCCTACTCATGCTTCTAGTTGTATTCCTTGGGTTTTGATTAAAAGGGAGCGAATATGCTTGACCTAGTTATCAATTGCTTGCTTTCTCTTTTTTTAACCCGCCCCTGGGTCTCACCTTTATAAACACAGGTTGGGATCAGGCGGCTTACAGAGTCCCGGATGGCTCACACACTAGGGACGGCTCGGTTTGTAACTAATCGTTGCCTTACAGGACAAGTTATCATATGGCAGTTCATAGGCCCCGGTTCTAGGCCTTCTCCATGCTTGCCTCCATGAGCCTCCATCTTCATGTCTTGGGCCTCCTTGGACTTCTTCATACTGAATCGCTAATGATATAACCCGACCGCTCCTGGGCGGGTCATACCTCGCAGTTATATCCCCAACAGTGGGTAAACAAATTACTGTTGAGCAACTGATAGAAAAGTAAATAATTATGAGGATATCTAAGGCAATGATCATGAATATAGACATCACGTCTGTGACAGGTAGACCGACTCCTGCCTGTATCTACTACTATTACTCCACACATCGACCGCTATCCAGCATGCATCTAGCGTATTAAGTTAACAAGAACGGAGTAACACCTTAAGCAAGATGACATGATGTAGAGGGATAGATCCAATCAATACACTACTAGAAAAAGGGCTGCTAGTGGCGCACCTGTTTTCGCTACTAATGGCGCACTACAGGTGCGCCACTAGCACCACGACATTAGATTGGTGCGCCATTAGTATCTGGTATACTAATGGCGCACCGCTGGTGCGTCATTAGTATAGCCACGGTGCGCCATTAGTATCTGGTATACTAATGGCGCACCACATAGAAGTGCGCCATTAGTGACAATTTTTTTTCAAATTTTTTTTTCAGAATTTTTTTCGTTTTTTTCTTAATCTCAGGTCACTATGGCTTAATCTCGGGTCAATATGCTTAATCTCAGGTCAAATCGCACTCTGTTGTCAAACTACCCAAAAGATCAACCATCCTCACACTACTCCAGCCCAAGCACGCTTAACTTCAAAGTTCTATCCAACCCCGGCAACAGCTCACTTCACAGGCACTTGTTGATATATCTAGCATATCAATCCTATTATACCTTGTTGATGTCTAGGACTTTGTTCATGTTCATCACTATGATGAAATTTTGAAAAATATTTCAAACTTCTCGGTCATATTATGTATCATTTTTTGAAAAAAAATTCAAAAAAAAAAATTCAAAACCAATTTCTTTCTGTTACTAGTCGCGCAACACATCCACGGTGCGCCACTAGTAAGTTTGAAGTTTTTTGAATTTTTTTGCCTCTAGATCTTGAAAGCCCCGTAACTTTTTTCTTTTAGGTTTTCGGGGATTTTGAAAATGTTTAACGGGGTTCCCCCTATTAAATTCGGATGTAACTTTTCGAGTAGATGATTTTTCATATAAAAAACTTTTTAATCCGAGTTCGTATGCAAAAGTTATGCCCATTTTACAAATTTCCAGAGAGATTTTGCAAATAAAGTCGAAATTCATATTTGTAAATTTTCCCAACACTAGACCACATATCACATGGGAAACTTATTTTCTTTTATTTTTTGACATTTTTATCATTTTCTTTAATTTCTTTTAAAACTGAAAAGG